>NW_021820439.1:0-31819 GCF_901001135.1 Rhinatrema bivittatum
TCCCACTCCCTGGTGAGAAGCTGCAGGAAAGACTCATGGATGGGAAATGCCCGAGGCCGGGGACGAAGGGCAGCGAGAACCGGGTCCCTCTTTCTGGCCGATGTGGGTGACGGCGGGCGCCACCGGGAGCGGCGGATCCGGAGGAGGATCAAGATCCAGCTCCAAAAGGATCTGCTGTATCAGATCATTCAGTTTGTCCCGCTGGAAAATCCGGAGTGCCAGCGGGTCATCCCCCTCGGAAGGGAGCTCCGAGAGCGTGGGGTCCGCGGGATCCGGTGAGGGTGGCGAGATCGGTGCCGCCGCTCCCGTGGCAGGCCGAGGCCGCGGAAGAGGAGCTGGGGCCCCGGACACCGACCCAACCAGGTCAGGGGGCGTCCCAGGAGGGGCCACGGGCACCCGAGGAGTCTTTGCCGGCGGAGGGCGAGGGGCCAGGTCCCCGGGAGCCCCCAATCCCTGAAGGTACGCACTATGCATGAGTTAGAATAAACTCAGGTGAAAAACGAGGCAAGCTGGGAGGGGGGTCCGAGGAAGGAACCTCCGAGGGCCCAGGATCGACAAGCCCCCCCTCCGGGGATAAATTCGGAGGTGAGACCTCCCGAAAATCCCTCCGCTCGTTCACAGCCTCAACAGCAGCGATGGTGCCCGCGAAAGCAAAATGGCCGCCGTTCCCGCCAACGGCGGCGAAGTGGCCGGCCCGCGCCGCCCCTGCCGGGGGGGAGGGGAGAGAGGAAAAAGCGGCTGCGGCTGCGAGGTGCCTTCCCCGCCCGGGAGGCACCTCGCGCAGATCCCCTCTCTTGAATCCTTGACCCTGGCTCGCCGCAGGCCGCGCATCGAGACAGCCGCGGCATTCTCAAAACTCGTCGGGAGCGGGCAAAAAAAAACCTCGGGGGGGGGGCCAGGGGCACTAAAGAGGTGCTGCGGGGGGGCCGGAGGGCCTGCACAACCCGCCAAAGGGATCCCTGCAGCGCCGAAGAGGACGCGAAAAATAGGCCGCAAAGCCGCGGGACGCCCTGCCCACACGTGGGAGCCGGCCCCACCGGCAACAACGGGGCTCCAACAACCTGTGAAGAGAAAAAACCCTACAAGGAAAAATCAACACAGGGGAACAAAAAAACCAAACTTACCCCAGAAACGGGAGGGAAGCAACAGAGGAGGAAGCAAGAGAGAAGGCAGAAAGACACGCCTCCAAACAAGAACCTCCTTTTTTTTTTTTTTTCTTTTCAAAGAATTTAACTTGATTCAAATAGCTCAATAACAAGAAAACCTGAAAGGAAGAAAGAGAAGAAATAAAGAGAAATCCTGAAAAAGAATCCAATCAGCCTGGGGAGACCGTGGATCCCCCAACTCTCATCTGCTGGAGTCAGAAAGATACTGAGCTCCAGCAGAGGGAGCACTGGCTTATACTGGTGACGTCCCTCGAAGTCTGTTCTGACTCCATCTGCTGGACGGGGGACATAACCCACCGTCTGGACTGATCCTGGTATGTACAGGGAAACACCGATTTAAAACAGCCTCAATGCCTAAAGAGTGGAAGGTGGCCAATGTGATGCCCATTTTTAAAAAGGGCTATAGGGGTCATGCAGGAAACTACAGACTGGTGAGCCCAACACTGGTGCCAGACAAAATTGTAGAAGCTATTCTTAAAAACAAAATCACTGGTCATATAGAAAGACATGGCGTAATATGGAAGGGTCAAAGGGAAGACCTGCCTCATCAGTCTTTTAGATTTATTTGACAGTATACACAAACATGTAAGAAAATTTGAGCTGCTTGATATAGTAATTTGGATTTCAGAAAGCATTTGACAGTGTCCCACCAGATAATACTCAAGAAATTAGAAAAATAATGGGATTGGAGGCAGTGTCCTATATGGACTGGTTAAAAGACAGGAAACAGCAGATAAGACTAAATGGTCTGCTTTCCAAATGGTGAAAGGTCATTAGTAGAGTACATCAGGGATCTGCACTGAGACCTGTCTTGTTTAACATAATCATAAATGATCTGCAAAAGAGAATGAAAAGTGACATGATCAGATTTGCAGATGACACAAAATTATTCAAAGTTGTTAGAACAGCAGCAGATTACAAAGAACTGCAGAAGGGTCTTATGAGACCAGGGGACCGGCCATCTGAATTTTAATGTGGAAAACTGCAAAGTGATGCACTAAACTATAGGTACTTAATACTGGGTTCTGTATAGGGAGACATCACGTAGTATCCAAACAACTTGTCATGTTTTACCAGTAAATTATACCTGATGTAGCTGTGAGCTCTGTATAAAATTGATTGGAGGCTCACTCTGCTTACTCTTCAGTCTTAAAATATTATCAGCATATCCCCAACTCAGAATTGCTGACCATTGGATATCTGTGCTGTGCATACTCCTTACACCTAGAGCAAGGAAGGAATGGCCAGTAAACTATTGCATTTTTGCAGGCAGTAAAATCAAATCATATTAGCTCACTTTTATTACTGTTAAAGTAAGCAGTATTAAATATTGTTGACTTCATAATGCAATAGCATTTGTTTGTACTATTTTAAGAATATCTTATGCAAACTTTGTATGGTACGGTATAAAGATAATTTATCATACTTTCTTACCTTGCTCTTTACTGTATACCATCATAAGACAGAATTTTTGGGACAAACCACAGATTGCTCTAGTTGGTAGAGCTTGTAACAAGCCAAAACTTTCTCCATAAAGTTGACTAAAACAGACAACTGGATCAGGAGCACTTGGAGACCCCACATATTCTCCCCACTTTAAACCTCTAATCCACGGCAAAGGACTCTAGAATGAAAGTGCAAAGGAATTTTAGAAAAATAAAAAAATTATGGTAAATTCATTTGTAAAGAAGTAGTTCAGTAAATAGCTATAACTTGCATCTTGATAACACTTTGTTTGGATGTTAAGAAGCACTTCAGCCTGCCTAACTTCTTTAGGTTTTAGTTCAAGTGAAACTGGCCTCTGCTGGGCTACAGTGCCCTGAACGTTCATTTATTTTTTCAAGAATAAAAGGGAACAAACTATGAACGTAAGTAGCACATTTAAAGCAAATCAGGGAAATGATTTTTTCATTCAATGCACAATTAAGCTCTGGAATTCATTGTCAGAGGATTTCCTAAAGGCAGTTAATATAGCTAGATTTAAAAAAGGTTTGGACAAGTTCCTGCAGGAGGAATCCATAAACTATTATTAATCAGGTAGACTTGGGGAAAAGCCTCTACTTATCCTTGGATGTTAGCAACATGGGATCTATTTACCATTTAGAATCTTGTCAAGTATTTGTGACCTTGATTGACCACTGTTGGAAACAGGATATTGGGCTACGGATCCTAAGTCTGACCCAGTATAGTAATTCTTATGTTCTTATTTACAGTACCCCAGATTTTCCCCATTTTATACACATTCGTCCTCCACTGAGCCAAGCCATCGCAATAACAATCCCAAACAAGAGCTGTGGAAACAAAGAACACCACATAAGGACCATTTGGCATGAGCTGTGCACTTTGCATATCAATCAATGTGAGGATCTTATGCCAAATGATGTGAGGAAAGGAGGACATCTCTCTGGAAGCAGAAGTGGCACCCCCCTGAAGCAGCCAGGCAGCAGGGCGCGTTTGTCTCAGGGCCTTGAAGTTCAGCCCAGAGGACAATGATATAACAATTGCTGGGGTCCTGGAACATTATGTCATGTTGTTTGGTACCATATAGCCAAGACCTGAAAGGCAGCCAAGGACCAAAATTGGCACATTATCGTCCAGGCAATCTCCAGGCGCAGTAGCGTGAGACATAGTGGGGAGCAGGTGGCCCACAGATATTGGGATATAAAGGCACAGTAAAAACCAAGGTGGCAAACTGCCACCAGTAGATCGGTGGAGGAGCCCCGTGTCCAATAGTGCTGATGCCCATGGAGGAGCGCCTCATCCAATGGCTGGAACTGGATGTGTCTGAGGGCATAGCTGAGCGGCTGGACACAAATGCGAGCCAGAGTTAGTAAGTTCACTTTACCTGTACAGTTATGTACATCATTTGGCATAAGATCCTCACATTGATTCACATGCAAAGTGTGCAGCTCATGCCAAATGGTCCAGGTGTGTACATCTTGGCTTTGGTACTTATGTGTTCCTATTTGTTTCCACAGTTCTTGTTTGGAATTCTGCTGTTCCCAGCCTTCCAGCTCCAGGGACCAGCAGCAAAGAGCCAGGGACCAGCCATGCAGCAGCCTTTTTCTGTGCCCCTTGTTTATGGACGCTGAGACACAGTACAGCGAGGAGGAGGATGAACAGCAGCAGCAGCAGCAGCAGGAGAAGCCTCCTCCGCACAGCCACATCCTACAAGGCCTTGGCTCAACCAGCTCTCTGAATGTGAGCCTAAATCTTGCCAGCTTCAAGGAGGAACCCAGCCTGCAGTGGCATTCCATTGACCCAGCACAACCTCTCTCCAGCACACCACATGGCCAGTACAAGGCAGCACACACAGAGCCACAGCTGCCCACCAGCCTCCCCATGCCACTTCTAGAGTCTCAACCCCCCACTCCACCCATGACCAACACTGCACCACCATAGTTCCGGCATCTGCTCCACCAGCACCACTTGCACTAGATATGGGCAGAGCTAGTGCACCTCAGGAGGGCAGTCAACAGCAGACCCAGGACATGCGTGACCAGACTGCAGCCCACACACAACCTCTCACCACAGTGGCAACGTCAATAAATAACTTCACCAGCATCCTCACACAGATTCTGCAAAAAATGCTGGAGCCTGAACCAGTACCTTCCCGGCATCCCAAGACTTGTACGCCTTGTAGCAGTCACTAGTCTGTCAGATGAACAAGGGGTAGGCCCCCCAAAGAAATGCAACCCCAAGTGGCAAGCCATTGCGTAGCGAAGGCCCATGAACATTTGCCACTGAGGGCCTGTTACGCTGAGAAACAAGACTTGTTAAACAAGCCTGACTGGGCCTCTCTTGTCAGATTTCCTGTGCCGGCTAGATAGAAGAAGACTGCTGGACCCATCCTCACTACAGAATTCCTGTGCTGGCTAGGTGGAAGAAGACTGCTGGGCTCATCCTCACTTAATTGCAAAATTAATAGAAAAAACTATACAGAAGCAACTAGCAGAACACCCAGATAACAATAATATCCTGTATCCTTCCAACATGGCTTTCGAAACCACTATAGCACAGAGACACCACTGCTTGCACTGACAGATAACATCATGCGGGGGTTCGATAGTGGTAAACATTACATCCTAGTGATGCTAGACCTGTCAGCCACCTTTGATACTGCAAATCACGACATACTGTTAAATAGACTAGAAGAAATAGGATTAAGTAACAAAACTATCAAATGGTTTAGGTCATATCTAAGTAACTCCATGGACTTTCATGACACATAGCATCCGACCGTGGCCCCCAGTTCACGGCGAAGTATTGGCATTCCCTGTGCAAAAAATTCAGAGTGCAACTAGATTTTACATCTGTTTTCCACCCTCACGGGAATGACCAGGCCGAGTGGACTAATCGGGCTCTGAAAACCTTCATCCGCTCGTTCGTCGGGAGCAGGCAGGTCAATTGGGCAGCCCTGTTACCCTGGGCAGAATTCTCCCACAACATGCACTTCTATTCCGCCACAGGGACCTCCCCTTTTCAACTAGTCTTTGGCAAACAACCAGTGCCTCCTCTGCCATTACCCCTCACTGTGCTTTCAGTGACATAGCCAGAATTGATTTTTTGTGTGGGCACAAGGTTAACATGGGGGGGCTGTAGGCATGCAGGTCTGAGACCTATTAGTTGTTTTCTTATTGATAAATAATGCCATTTACTGCACCCTACAATGGCTTTCTAAGTAATTTGCAACAGCCATTATGCATCAGGCGTGAAACTTTAAAACATTTTACCTCAATTATTTCAAGCGCTTAACAGCATTAAAAATTCCTTATTAATCAGAATTTATTTTATATTTATTGCAGTTTATAAAAGCACAAGTATAGAAAACAATCAGATCCAATCATGTAATAAAACAAAAATTAATGTATTCTTTCATGAACCATCTTTGCAGAAAACCAGAAATTTTCATAAATACAATATAAATAATCATCAGAACAGGTGCAGCGCAGAGCTAGAGCAATTCACATTACAACTAACATGAAAAAAAAAATTTCAAATTCTGGTGTCACCTCAGCATAAAATAACCCTCCACTGCTATTTTGTGAAATAACACAAACTCTTGCAAAGAAAGAGGCATCTAGAACCTTGCCATACAGTCACAGCACTGACTCTCAGGATTCAAATAACAGCAACCTTATGAAAAAGTAGCAATGCAAATACTACACCACGCCCTAGAACATTAATACACTACCTATGGGAATAACAGAACAAGGTGGATTACTACTACAGAGAAACTACACGCTAACAGAAATACTGCATGTCAGTCACACACACAGCCAAAACAGAGACCAATCTTTACCTAATATAGAAATAAGAGACCACAAATTAGAAACAGAAACATGCAGATAAAACCAAAATTAGAAAACCTGAGAAACTAAAGTCTCTGAACAGTGGAATACTGAAGAAAGAGCAAAATGCAAAAATATAAGAAATGCACATTCCCTACAATGGCATATCTAACATCTCAAAAAAAAATTTCTTTTTACCTTTGTTGTCTAATCTTTGTATCTTTCTAATCAGTTGGTCCTGGTCTCTTTTTCCTATTTTTTCCCTTGTTGCTCATTTCCTAATTCCTTTTCAGTGTCTTTCTTCTACTACTGTCTTCTTCCCTTCCACACACACACATACACACATCTCAAGGACTCCCTCACACACTCAAGCTCTCACTCTCATATGCTCTCCCCCCTCACACTCAAGCTCACATTTTCTGCAGACACACATACAAGCTCTCACCTTCTCACCCCTCCCCAGGCTTACATTCTTATGCAAACACAGATGCACATCCAGACTCCCATTCTCACCCACAAACCGATACTCCTATTCTCACCCACACATACACATATTCAAGCTCCCATTCTCGCCCACACACACAAACCCAGACTCCCATTCTCACCCATACATACACATATTCAAGCTCCCATTCTCACCCACTCACAAACCCAGACTCCCATTTTCACCCACATACACACACATTTAAGGTCCCATTCTCACCCTCATATGCATCCATTCCTACCCACAAACCCATGCTCCCTTTCTCACCCACACACAAATCCAGGTTCCCATTCTCACCCACACATAAACCGAGTCTCCCATTCTCACCTACATATTCAAGCTCCCATTCTCACCCACACAAACCCAGGCTTCCATTCTCACCCACACATACATATTCAAGCCCGTGCACAGCTTCCGCTTCCTCCCCCTCCCAAGCAGGAAGATCAGTTGGCCTCTCCTGCTGCCACCGGCCTCCTGCTATCTTTGGGCCGTACGGCCCACCGATCTTCCTGCTTGGGAGGGGGAGGAAGCGGAAGCTGTGTGTGGCGCATCTGCTCCCTGACCCCCAAATAGGAAGATCGGTGGCCATACGGCCGCAGGATCACTTCCCCATGTGTGCCGTTCAAATGCACGGAGTGACCGGAGATGGGATCCCGTGACGGCCTTTTTGGTCCGGTGCTCCACTTCCGGTTCCAGTTGGGTTGGCCTGGGTCCAAATTAGGTGGGCAGCTGCCCACCCAGTCCCACCTTTGGCGTAGCCTTCCCTGGCGGCCCAACTTATAGCTCAGCAACTCCACGCCCTGTGGACTGCTACCCAGTCCAACCTTCAGTAAGCCGCCAATGCTGCCAAGAGAACTACAGACAAACACTGTCGTCCGGCTCCTCACTTCAAGCCCAGGGATCTGGTATGGGTGAGCGTGTGCCACATATGCCTTCGGGTGCCTTCCATGAGACTGGCTCCTAAGTATATTGGTCCATTTACTGTCAGCGAACGTCTGGGCCCGGTCTCCTACCATCTACTCCTACCATCTACGCCTACCCCCCTGTTAGAAGATACACAACACCTTTCACGTGTCCTTGTTGAAGCCCTTGGTGCTCTCTCCATTCCACCCCAAGCTTCCAGAGCCTCCAGATATCTCCTCTGAAGAGGACCCAGTCTACCAAGTTAAAGATTTACTGGATATAAGACGCAATTACAGGTGTTGGGAATATCTAATCTCCTGGGAAGGATTTGGTCCGGAAGAAAACACCTGGGAACCAGCCTCAAACATCTTGGACAAATTCCTGCTCCAACAATTTCACCGGACACATCCCAACAAGCCTGGTCCTTCTGTGAAGGGGTGTAAACAGGGGGGTACTGTTGGGACTCCTGGCTGCGGCAACCCGCGGCTGGTCCCCCCACCTGCCTTGACTCTCGGCGTCCTTCTCTGTGCTCAGCGCAGCATGTCCCGGGGCCTGAGCCGGCCAACGGCACTTCCTCCACGTGGCCCTGGATGCTGCCGCCTTCCTCTTTGCATGCATACAGGACTTGCCGGCACTTATAGGGGCCGCAGCGTGCAACAATGGCCCAGCCCCCAAAGATGACATCACGACTCTGGGGTATTTAAACCCCAGCTCTGCTTCCTGTCTTTCGCCTTGGCAACAGGTCCTGCTCCTTGGAGTGCGTGGTTGCTGTGTTCCTGATTCTGAGTTCCTGCTTGTTCCTGATTCCAAGTTCTTCCTTGTTCCTGCATTCCTCCCCTTGGATTTTCCTCCTGGTTCTGACTTCGGCTTTGGTTTCCTGATTCTGCATGTCTGCTGCCCGTCCTGATCTTTGGCTTGCTTCCTCGTCTCCGCTCGTCTGCTGCCTGACCCTGACATCCAGCTTGGTTCACCGTATTGCACCTTCGCTGCCAGCCTCGACTCCCGGACTGTACTCGTCTACGCCTGTATTCCGCCAGCCTCGACCTGGATTCCCGACGCTGCCTCAGCCTGTTCCTGGACTCCGCTTCACCAAGGAGACCAGCATCTAAGTCCTGCCGGCCCCAGCATCCAAGGGCTCAACCTGAGGGGAACGTGGGCTGGTATAGGTGAAGCTCCAGCTGGGTCTTCCTCACCTGTACCACCTTCCGGCAACAAGGACCACTGGAGGCCGTCCCTCGGTGGTGGAGCCAACCCTTGTTCCGGCCCAAGGGTCCACAGCATTAACATCAGGAAGGAAAGATGTGCTTCCTGTATCTCCTCTGCCGTGGCCTCCAGCATGCCAGGTGCTGCCATGGGTCCTGACCCTCTCCCTGAGAGGCCAGTGGCTTGGCCTAGGGAAGTCCTGATACAGGGTCTTCCCTAGGAGGGGCTGGAACTGCCCTTGGCGGTTCTTGTGGTAGTTGGTGTTGTTTATGTTGCTGTTGTCTGCAGCAAGCCTCCTGAAGCATCTGGTATCCACCAATAAGTAAACTTGCCACAAACATTATGGGTTGAGGAAGACAGGCCAGGTAAGAACAGGTGTTTTTATTGGGCCAGGGGGGCCTGGTAGGTGTGTCTGATAGAATACCTCTTTTTATCGCGAGCAATAATTGCCATGATCTGCATTAGCGGCCACGGTCGCACAATAAAATGTTTTTTTCCTCTGTATTGCAAAAAAAGGTGTAGTTATTTCTGAGGTTAAACCCTGCATTATTGTCCATTAATCTACCACATTCCATGATAGGAAACCCCAATTTGCATTAACTCCTTCCACTTGTATAACAAATATAAAATTTGCATGCTAACTTGCATTCCAGTATTTATCACGTGCGTTAGACCCATTTAATGCATGTTCAGACCCTAATGCATTTTGATGAATGACCCAGTAAATTAGCCAGATAACATTATCTAGCTAACTTTGAGGTAATTATGAATATCTGGCTAACATAGCCAAACAGCCTGCAACTGAATATTGACCCCTGTATTATAATTCACTGTCCTAGATCAAGTAAAGGGCTGTATAATTTTGTGAAATATTCTAATAAAGTTCACATATATTTTTTCCCTCTTGGCATCTCTCCCTTGCTATTTTGGGCTCTCAGCTATGTTTTAACCTGCCCTAACTGTGGCAAAAAGAGAAAACATCTATTGCCCTAACAAATTATTGTGTGTATTTAGCACATTACAAAATAATGATAAATATAAGAAAAAGAGAGTACTATGACACGAAATTTCAGAGATTCACAAATAATCAGAAAGCACTCTTTGCTATTGTAAAAATCTAACAAGTAATCCGTCTGCTAGGGAGAATAATATATCTGAGATAAATTGTAATGACTTAGCTCTATTTTTCAAAAGGAAAATAGAAACCCTCTTAGAATCATTAGATAAAAATAATCAGACAATTTTCATGACAAAAAAAGAGATTCCTGTCTGGTCTAACTTCAACAAAACAACTATAGATGAAATTGAGAATCTGGTAAGGAAACTAAACCTGGCCAATCACCCTATAGATGTTATTAACACGCTTACATTAAAACAATGTTTAAATGAAATAGCCCCATTTTAATGATGCTAGTTAATCATTCACTAAATGAAGGGAGTACTTATGATATACTAAAAAAGGCTATAGTGAGACTGAATCTTAAACAATGTGATCTTGATGCCACAAATTTTAAAAATTATAGACCAATTTCAATTTTGCCTTTTGTAGCTAAATTAATTGAAAGGTGGTAAATAAACAACTAATAGAACATCTTGAAATTAATAATGTTCTTTTTCCCTCACAGCATGGCTTTCGGAAATGTCATAGCACTGAGTCACTTTTGCTGTCCTTAGAGGTTTTGATTGTGGGAAGAAATATATACTTGTGCTCTTAGACCTGTCGGCGGCCTTTGACACGGTCGATCACAAGATATTGTTAATGAGACTTGAAGAAATTGGGCTGACAGATGTAACACTAAAATGGTTTAGGTCTTTTTTAGAAAATAGAACCTTTGCAGTAAAAATAAATGATAATATTTCAGAGACTATACATTTAATGACAGGGGTTCCCCAAGGCTCAGCACTGTCAGTGACATTGTTCAATATATATTTGCTTCCATTGTGCCATTTATTGACAGGTCTTGATTTAATTTATTTTGTATATGCTCACGGAGAGGGTGGTGGATGCCTGGAATGCCCTTCCAGAGGAAGTGGTGAAGACCAGAACTGTGAAGGACTTCAAAGGGGCATGGGATAAACACTGTGGATCCATAAAGTCTAGAGGACATGAATGAAGAACGGGTGGCTCACGGGAACGACAGCTACTACCTGGAGATAATACCCTTATTCAATAAACATACACATGATTAATGCGACTCCAACATTGCTCCAAGCTTCAATGGCAAGAGGAAATGTGGGAAAAGATTTGCATTCACAAAAAGCAGGGAGTAGCTTGCTTGTTACGGCGGTTACTACCCCAAACCAAATAAGCTTGATACTTCACTTTCAATGCATAACCAGCATAGCTCTCTGCTACAACGGCAGGGGGGGAAGTCTGATACTACGTGCATATCCAGCATAGCTCTCTGCTTCTACGGCAGGGGAGGAAGTCTGATACTACGTGCATATCCAGCATAGCTCTCTGCTTCTACGGCAGGGGGGGAAGTCTGATACTACGTGCATATCCAGCATAGCTCTCTGCTTCTACGGCAGGGAAGGAAGTCTGATACTACGTGCATATCCAGCATAGCTCTCTGCTTCTACGGCAGGGGAGGAAGTCTGATACTACGTGCATATCCAGCATAGCTCTCTGCTTCTACGGCAGGGGAGGAAGTCTGATACTTCGTGCAAATCCAGCATAGCTCTCTGCTTCAATGGCAGGGGGTATGAAGAAAAGTGGATCTATATACAGACAACAACCAACAGGGACTGAGTCGCATAGTCTGGGTAGACAAATGGGCATGGATGTAGCTTGCTTATTGCGGCGGTTACTACCCCTAACTAATTTAAGCTATATATTACACTTAGATGCAGCTCCAACACTGCTCCTTGCATTAATTTATTTATTTATTTAAGACTTTTTTTATACCGAGGTTCCGGTAACAGGGTTACTAATCACTTCGGTTTACATTTCAAACAAAAACAAGTGACATGAACTATGTCTTACAGAGAACATGATATAAACAACTTGGACAAACAGTGTTAAACAGGGTAGCAGTCAATATGGGTCTTGCCCATCCGTGTCTACAGAGAAAAAAGTATAACAGTTTGATAACAACAAGAATTACGGGGTATCACATAATATAATGGGGTATTAACAAAATGAATTAAATACTAAATGGTATCCACACTTAAAGTAACATAAGTAATAAATACTGAATGGTATCTTCACTTGAAGTATGTAATTTGTAATAACTGTGATAAATACTAAGTGGTATCTTCACTTAAAGTTCAGAATAAGGTAAATATAAGTGAAAGGGTTTGGTTTGGTGTAAAGATAGACTAATAAGGCTAAGAGTTAGCAGGAGAGGGGGCGGTCTGGTGAGGCTAAGAGCTAGCTGGGGGGAGGGTAGGCCAAGGGATGAGGCTTTATTAGAAGGAAATAGGTAGTAGGGGGATGCCCTGGAGGGAGCAGACATGGGAGATGTAGAAACTGAATGATCTTAAGAGAAGGCCTGACTGAACAACCAGGTCTTGAGCCTTTTTTTAAACGAGATGGGGCATTGGTCTAGCCTAAGGTCCGGCGGGAGCAAGTTCTATTGTTTGGGACCAGCTGTAGAGAGAGCTCGTTTTCTTAGTGTTGATTTGATGGGTGGAGCCTGAAGGGTGCCTCTCTGAGCTATTCTCAATGGGCGGGCGGAGATGTGAAGTTGTAAAGGAATTCTGAGGTCCAGAGGGATATCGTTGTGTATGGCTTTGTGGATGATTGTTAAAGTTTTGTAGATTATTCTGGATTTGATGGGGAGCCAATGGAGATTCTTTAGTATGGGAGTGATATGGTCTCTTTTTTTGGATTTTGTGAGAATCCTTGCTGTTGAATTCTGAAGCATCTGAAGAGGTTTTAAAGCATTATCTGGAAGACCGAGTAATAGAGAGTTACAATAATCAATTTTTGAAAAAATGATTGATTGTAAAACCGACCTGAAATCGTTGAAGTGGAGGAGAGGTCTTAACCTTTTTAGAACCTGGAGTTTATTGTAACATTCTTTAACTGTGTTGTTAATAAAACCTCTGTAATTCAGCTGGTTATCCATGATTACACCTAGGTTTCTGACCCGTGGGGCTAGAGCTGGAAGCATTGCTGGGGGTGTATTATTAACCGGGAAGTTACCATCTTGTGAAATTAGCAGGAACTCTGTCTTGTCTGTATTTAGAATCAGGTTGAGGTTCGACAGCAGGTTATTGATGGAGCGAAGGCATGAATTCCAAAAGAGAAGGGTCTTGTGCAGAGAGTCGGTAATTGGTAAGAGGATTTGTACATCATCTGCATAGACGTAATGGATAAGCTTGAGACTGGACAAGAGCTGACATAAAGGTAGAAGGTAGATGTTAAATAAGGTTGGTGAAAGTGATTAATTAATTAAGTGAAAGCATTAATGGTGGGGGTGGAAGGGAAATAGAACCAAAGGGTTACTAAGAGCCAAGAGTAACAGATAAGTATGAGAAAAAAAAAAGTGCGAAGCTTGCTGGGCAGACTGGATGGGCCGTTTGGTCTTCTTCTGCCGTCATTTCTATGTTTCTCATGATATTCAGATTCTGATCCCAATTAAGAAAGATTTAGATGCGACTTTTAAGCTAATCAAAATGTATTTAGAAATTATTAGACAGTTGCTGACACAACTAAAACTTATCTTAAACCTAGATAAAACTGTTTTTATTATCTTACAGGCCGATACAGTACGCGCTATTACCCCTTATTCAGTAAGTGTTGAAAACCCGCGTCCAACCCCCCCGAGACTAATAGCGCCGGCAACATGCAAATGCATGTTGATGGCCCTATTAGTCATTCCCGTGAGATACAGTAAGTAAAATGTGCAGCCAAGCCGCACATTTTACTTTAAGAAATTAGCGCCTACCCAAAGCAGTAAAAACTGCTTTTCTGTGCACCCTCCGACTTAATATCATGGCAATATTAAGTCGGAGGTCCCAAAAGTTAAAAAAAGTTAAAAAGAAAAAAAAGAAAATTTAAAATCAGCTCGCGGGTTGAAAACCGAACGCTCAATTTTGCCCGTGTCCGGTTTCCGAACCCGTGGCTGTCAGCGGGCTCGAGAACAGATGCCGGGAAAATTGAGTGTCAGCTGTCAAACCCGTTGACAGCCGCCGCTCCTGTCCAAAAAGAGGCGCTAGGGATGCGCTAGTGTCCCTAGCGCCTCTTTTTACCGCGGGCCTTAATTTAAATATTTTGTTTTACTGTATCGTGCGCACAGGACACTGGCGAACTTTACTGTATTGGCCTGTTAGACAGGAAAAAGATCTATGATGAACCAAAGTGAAATCTAAATACTGATAACAAAAATATGAAGGTAGAAAATGTAATGAGAAAGCTAGGTTTCTATATAGATATTGAATTTAACTGTCAAGCACATATTTCCAAGAAAGTTAAAGAAGGATTCGGAAAGCTAATGATGTTGAGACGTCTTAAACCATTGTTATCGCAAGAAAATTTTAGAATGGTACTACAAACAATGATATTTACGGGAATAGACTATCGTAATGCGATGCTACTTGGACTACCAAAAGTCGCACTCCGCCCCATACAAAATACTGCAGCACGTATACTGACAGGCACAAGAAGGAGAGAACATATAACTCCAGTTTTGAAGGGTTTGCACTGGCTGCCAATTGAACAGAGAATAATCTTTAAGGTATTATGTATCATCCACAAAATTCTATACGGAGATAAGAGACAATTTCGGAAAGGACTAAAAACATGGCTGCTCCAGCAAGCATATGCAGATGAGAAAAATTAACATAGGAGCTTTAGACATTTTTAATGTGTCAACTTTTTTTTACTTATATTGCTTTTACTTTTTATCTTTTGGTAATTTTATAGTTTTAAAAATCCAGATTTTTTATGTATATTTATAATATAATTGTATTTGTCTACTTTTCCCCCTATTTTTTATTATGATTAATTGTGAACTGCTGAGATGGATTTGTCCGTGCAACGGTATATAAAATTGTTTAAATAAATAAATAAATGTAACATCTCTCTCAGGTTATAGTGATGCCAAATGAGAGATGATTTCACTGAAGACCTCCCCACTATCCAAGTGGGTATATGCAGATGGAGTAGGATTTTGCTATTGTATAGTAACTGAAGATGAACCTTGTGCCCATTAAATATATTGTCCTAGTCTCACCCCTAGACCTTGGGCAGGTCCCTACTGGAAAAATTACCAGAGCAAATTATACAATCATCATACAAAGGAAACAATGAATAAATCTTTACTAGAAAACAGTGGGCAAAACCGGGAAACAGGAGATGGAATAAAAAGCATATACTATGATATAACAGGCATCTAGCAACAATATAATGCAAATATATGGCAATCATGATATGAATAATAATAATGCAGGCAACACACTCCAGCAGGAATAAGAGCCCTACAAGCAATTATATACACTAAATAACGTCAATATTAATTGTAATTTGTACAACTGTTTCATTAAACTAATCCCCTTGAGTACTGAGGAAACTAATTCCCCAGTCATATTCTATAGGTATGCATACCATCTGTTGAGGCCCTTGAAGATTTTAGATGAGATATAGAAAGAACTTCCAGTGAATATTTTAAGGTGGGAGATGGCCCTCACCCTGGGCTGGCTCCAAAGTCCACACTTCCCCTCTTTGGGGACAGGTTTGAGCTCAAGCTTTCCATCAGTCCCAGTAAACAAGGGATTACAATGCCCTGCCCTGCACAGGAGCAGTATTCAGCTGACTGAAACCCAAGCAGAAGTCTGGTTTTAAAATAGGCTGGGCTGCTGCAACTATCCAGAGAAAGGGGAATAAGGAAAAATCTCACCTCTTCTCATGCTGAAGGAATTTGTCTAAACTGTATCCCAAGTCCATTTTCCTGAAGATCATAACAACTGTAGGCCCACTCCTGATGGGAGGCCAATATATCCCAGATGCTTGGATCCTTTGACCCTCAGACTCATCTATCTCCTGGTAGCTGTAGAAAGAAACTGCTTTCCTGCTCTATCAGGATCACTCAATCCTCCACCCAGCCCAGGAGACCCTGAAAAAAACACCTTTTCCTCCTTAAATGGAGAAAAAATCCCACAATTCATTGTTCTTCCTGTTCTCCTGCTTCAGTTCAACTATGTCATCATGAGGGAAGAGGTTTTTTCCTCAAAGGGGCTAATCCTACAGCTGCTGGTTTCTGCAGCAGCAGCACAAGTCTTCTATTGAGTTTTAATTGAAACTTTTCTTTCTACATATCTCTGCTCATAGTGAAGAAAGGAAACAGTGTCCAGCAGATCCTCTGCTATAATCTGGAGTACAGTTGTTCCCAGTCCCTGGGTTAACTATATAGACTCAGCATAAGGTAAGCTCATGAGGCTGGGACCAAAGTTAGGGGATGCAGCCACATCTATTTTTTTTTTTTCATTTATATATTCAGTCTTTCGGGATGCTTCAAATCAGATTACATTCAAGTACTGTATTTACCTATCCAGAGAGGGTTACAATCTAAGGGGTACATTTTTAAAAAAAGCGCGAGCACGTACTTTTGTTCGCACACCAGGCGCAAACAAAAATATGCCGGATTTCAATAGATATGTGCGTATCTTTTAAAATCCGGGGTCGGCGTGCGCAAGGGGGTGCACATTTGTGCACCTTGCGCGCGCCGAGCCCTGCGCGCGCTGCCCGTTCCCTCCGAGGCCGCTTCGAAATCGGAGTGGCCTCGGAGGGAACTTTCCTTCCGCCTGCCCCCACCTTCCCCTCCCTTCCCTTATCTAACCCACCTCTCAGCCCTACCTAAATCCCCCTCCTAACTTTTATCCAGGAAGTTACGCCTGCCTCCAGGCAGTCGTAACTTGCGCGTGCCGAATGTCTGCTGGCACGGCAGGCCCCGACACAGGCCGCTGTGTCAGGACACTCGGCCACGCCCCCGGACAGCCCCGGGATATACTCGCATCCCGGGGCTTGCGCGCGCCACTGAGCCTATGCAAAATAGGCTTGGCGCACGCAGGGGCAGATTTCCTCAGGTTACGTACGTATCTTACACGCGTAGCCTTTGAAAATCTGCCCATAAATTTGTACCTGAGGTACAAATTTATGGGCATTTATTGACTTGCCCAAAGTCAAAAGGAGCTGCAGTGGGCTTTCATGGTTCACACCCTACTACTCTAATCACTAGGCTCCTCTTCCAGCTACCCAAGTTTTTCCTTCATTTATATTCCATGTTCCCCTTCTTTGCCTAGCCCAGCTACTGCAGTGAAAGTCCTCTGGCTGAGATACATATGTTGATTCTTTCTGAAATCCAGTACAAGAATACACATGAGCAGGTGTCTCACTTAAGTGATAGTTAGGTCTCCCTCTTCGTTGCTGTCAATAATGTCTCTGCAGTCTCCCAAGTGCCTGCCTACTGAGGATCAAATCTGGGTCTCCTGCTCAATGTGCTGCTGCTTTTTCATGAGGCTAGGCCATTTATATGACTTTTCATTGCTCTCAAAATCTTTTTGAGATAGAAGTTATTTTGCCTTTTTTATACAAAAGTGTAATACTGCAATCAAAGTAAAATACCGGATAAATGATATCCTTTGTGTGATCCCTAGCTTCTCTGAAAGCTAGCTGTACTAACAGTCCCATGGCAGCAGGAAGTTCTCCTTCCATGATCAGTTTAGATCCAGGCCTGCTCACATGCGCTGTCTGAAAGAGTTGACGAGGTGTTTGTCCATATGTTTTTATCATGGTTTCTAGCGCACGCCTCTGAACTGGATCCTCTACTGCAGAAACGTCCATTCCAAAGTATGTCTGAAATATAAAAAGAAAATAAGTTAAAATTATGTAAAAAATATGAAAACTACCACATATATACAAGTAGAAACCTAAAAAGAACTTAATGGACAGGTTTATTCTAATTAGTGAGAAACAACATATACAGCTGTGGTGTTAGTGCCTTCAAGGGATTCAATGAATCCCCTGCCCTAATTGTATTTCTTAGCTGATTTGAAATATTTATTCTTTTTATTAGTATGGTTTTATTATTATTGATGCTTTATATTAATTTTGTTTGATATTTTGTGAGGAATGGTAGAGGGTTTTTATCCACTGTTGAACTGCATACAGACTCTGACTTCTTATGGTTTTGAGTTACGTTTTTGTCTGCATGTTTCTATTTATATTTTATAGTATCCTCATTCTATATTTGGTGAAGGTCTGTGTTTTGCATGTATGATGGGGGGGGGGGGGGAGACTTTTTGCTTGTGTTTAGTTTGTGGTAGGGATCTATATCGGCCTGGCTTGTTCTGTGTTCCTAATAGGAGGTTACAAAAGAGTGGTTCTACTCCTCCTCCTCAATCTGAATGGGCCAGGCATCTAGCCTGGGGCTAGATGCCTGGCCCACCTTAAAATCTAGAGGGAGGAAGTTCTGTGGGTGGGATCTTGCTGGGCAAGATTAGAGGTGGAGCCCAGAAAGGAACAGGAGGTCCTGTGTCTCCAGGAGAAGCCAGCTCCTGAGCCTTCTCTGGTTGAAGCTAATGGTGAGAATACATTGCTGGAAGGTAGTCAGTTTACTATTGTATATGTTGATAAGTGTAATAAAGCTAAAAGTTGCAAAAAGAAAACTGAAGTCAGTATGGTTCCTGCCTTCAGACCAAGAAAGTTACTCAGGCGAGTTGTTCTACGGCCTAGTATAATATTTGTAGTGTTGTCTTTTCATAGGAAGGGTTGTTACTGTTTGAATGCTGGCAGTTATTGCTGTTTTTATGTGGTAGGTTTTTCATATTATGATTGCAATTCTGTTTAATTATTCCCTTCTGAGAGCCATGCCCATATCCAACATGCGTTACAATAGGCCTAATTCCATATGGGTTCCAAGTCTCTTTTTTGCTCTTTTGCAGGGTTTTCTGGATAGCACCACAGCAGTGCATATAAATATGATATACACATAGTTGTAATTGATATTTTACCTCCAGAAGGCAGTACTTTGAATGCCCTTTTTCATGTAAATTCTATTATTAGTAAAGGGCCTAGGATGAAGTTAGGGGGAGGGGGAGGACCTAGTTTAGTGTTAGGGAGAAGAGAAGAAAGGACCTAGGAATTTTTTTTGAGAGATTAAAACTTTACAATGTAAATGAAACAAAATATTGCTAAATATTATTTTGTGTTGCTCCTTTCATTTGAATACAATACAATACTCACTTATTTCCAGATTTATACCACAGACACATCACTAGAACAATCTCATTCTTTGGCCTTCAATCTCATTTTTTGGGACATTAAATTTCACTCCATGAAATGCAGGGGTAGGAGGGATAGAAGGTAAGTGATTACATCAGAGAGGGGCAGGTGATTATGCCAGGGGATTGGGAGGGGGGAAGGAGAGGGAAATTAATGTGATTATGCTGGGGGTGGTGGAGGGAAGCTGATGTTGTGTATTTACTGAATCCCCTACTTAGAATATCACCATACATCATAAATAAATCTATGGAGAAGGTGTCCAGCTTGAAGATTCACTGGTGGGAGAGGTGGGAGGGGAGGAGGAGGAAATGATGTGGAGGGGAGAGGTGGTGAGAGAGGTGGGAGGGGAGGAGGAGGAAATGATGTGGAGGGGTTGTGACTCTCTGTCTTATCAGTCAGTGCAGTTGCTGCTCCTGGAATCTGGGTACAACTAATTTTATAAGAAGCTAGGATCACTCTCAACTGGTATCTCAAAGTCTTGGGAGGAATTTTTTTTTGTTTCTAGACCTCAGAGAAAAATACCACAGGGAAAAATACTTTGGAAACAGCGCACTGCATGATGGCAGCTCCACAACAAGTATTACTATCAGTTCCAAGGGTTAGACTAGTCAAAAGAAAGCAAAGGGTTTTTTCATGCGCAGGTCCTATGGTATACCTTACTTCTTAATATCAGATTGATAGAAGATTATTCTGTATTCCATAAACAATTTAAACCCTGACTTTTCCAAGAGGCCTCTATAATTTTATCATACATTTTGCAATTTTGATGCATGCCGTATTATTTGTTTATTGTTCACTACCCTGTAACCCAATGAGAAAAGAAAGTTTATAAATATGAAAATAAATAAATGAATTGTCCAGGAGACTCCATCTTTAAAGGGGTTGTGTGGCCCCCAGACTCCTCCCTTCCCTGTCCATAGTATAAAACATCCCTGGGGGGTCTAGTGAGACCCTTCTCCCAAACCTCTCCATTTGAAGCAGCACCAATGTAAAAAAACAGAAATCTGGGGTACTGCCAGCCCCTCCCTTCAGTGTCAAACTCTGTCTCTTTAAAAGTGAATTTTCAGAGTTGTGTGTGTAAAAAATGGCACATGCATGCACAAATATTGCATATTCATGTAAGTGCTCTTTTATAAACTTCAAACATATAAGTGCACATAACAGTGCATGAATAAATGTGCTTGTATAAAAAAAGAGGGGGCTAGGGGAGGGACCAGGGGCATTCTAGGGTGGGCCAACATTTACGTATATAATTTGATATTTTATAACCTCCAAAAGTGACACGTGTGTTACTAGTCTCTTTGCAGAAATATTTACATCCTACTTTGCTGATAAAACAGCTACTATATGTAATACCATCTCAAGTAATCATACTATTTATTTATTTATTTATTTCGCATTTTTCTATACCGACTTTCCAATAACAGAATTACTGATCAATTCGGTTTACATTCTAAACAATAACAACAATGACAAGTAAATGTCTTACAATGAACAGGTCGAATTAACTTGGATATACTACATAATAGATAGCTTTTACTTCAAAGGAGTGAGATGGCACAGTTTTGATTAATCATTAGAACCTGAGGTCATCCAAGCCATCAATAGATTAAACTTTACCTCCATTGAATTCTTGCTCCACCACCATGCTAAAACTCATAAGAAAGGAATCTGCTGAATTTATTACCAAATTTTTAAACTCATCTCTTCCCTCTGGTTCTTTTTCAACAGCAATGAAAAGAGCCTTGGTCCACCCCATCCTCAAAAAAGCATGATAATCCTACCATTCTCTCAAATTATTGTCTCATCTCTCTTCTGTTTATCAAAGATTACAGAGAATATTGTACTACAGCAACTGTGACTTTTCTTGACTATCGTACCGTACTCGATCAGTACCAATTTGGATTTTAAAAATTGCATAACATCATCAAAATGTTACTTCTATCTACATTTAACACTATCCGTCATGGGTTTGATTCAGGTACACAATATGCACATATATTCTTCTTGACCTCCTCGACCTTTCATAATTTTGTTTACTCTAGTCTAATCTTTCACTTGGCTTCTCTGGTAATGTTCTTCCCATCTGACTGACCATAAGCAGCAACTGACATGTGGATCTGACTCCTCTGCTTGGCGCACACTTTTGTCCCATGTACCCCAAGGCTCAGCTCTTTCAGCAGCACTATTTAACATCTATTTGACTCCTTTATGCTGTCTACATGTGAGTCCTGGAGTATACTACAAGTTGTATGCTGATGACATACAATTATTTTTCTCTCTTAAATCTTCATGAGCATTAACCAAGCAATTTATTTCCCTCTTGTCTCTTTTCAATACAAAAATAGTTTCATCAAAACAAACTCTCTTACTGGTAAAACTAAACATATGATCTTACCACATTTCCCATCTTCAAACCTTTCTGATAAACTCTCATTTTTTTATAATTAAAATTTTATTGACAGGTAACATCCATAATACAGATACCACAAATATCGATGATGTAAGTTGACATCAAACAACCATCAACATAATCAAGTATAAATAGAAGTTGAGACCTCAGTTCAGCAAAAACAGAAAGGTATGAAGAATATCATCTCATCACCCCATAGTTCTTCTTTCATCCCTATCCCCCATTAGCTGAATTCCCTATACCCCCACCCTACCTAACCCAACCCCACTCTCAATTATATCACCTCTGCATCCTCCATTGTATATTCAGGTCCCAGACTTTCTCAAAGCTAGCTATCCTATCATTGTTCATGGCTGTTAGCTTTCCCATATAATAAACTCTCTCAATTCTAATGCACACTTCGGACATTGAAGCAATAAGCAATCTCACATCGTGCAGCTGTGGCCACCTACAATACCAATCTTTGGTCATTCTCATTCTCCACATTGGCCAATATACTCAATAGGCACATTTTAGGGTCCTTGGCTACAATAATCTTGCTCATACTCTTAATAAATCACAGCACCTCATCCCACAACTTCCCAATCTCCGGACAGTCCCACCACAAATGAAAGAATGTGCCAAGAGCCCCACATCCCTTCCAGCATCTATCGCTTGAGGCATTAAACATTTTGCACAACCTAACAGGATAGCATCTTATACCCATTTTCTTTTATTAAATAATGGCTATGAAACAGTGATCCACTCTCCCTCGTCCAAGGTGTCTCCCAAATCTGCCTCCTATGTAATCTGACACGCCATCTTCCCCTTTAATTCCTTATTCAACAAGGCATAAATCCTGGAAATTGGTGTTTTAAGCCTGTTTGACTGGTCACAGTAATTTTCAAAAAGTGTTTGCCTTTTTTTTTTAGTTCGTTATCAATCTTTGCCGTGCAGAAAAAGTGAATTAGCTGCTCCAATCTCTTTTCCTTCCATCTCTCTATCTCCTTCCTTTCAGGTCCAGGAACAAAATTTCTATTAAAGAGCAATGAAGTTAAATGATAAGCCTGCTTCTCTCCCACCAACCTCAACTTCCACTTTCCCCATACCCCAAGAACCAAACTAGAAAATGGGAAAAGACCAGTAAGCCAATGCCTCCCTCCTTGCCAAACTCAAACTTTCAATGGAGGGTCTCCTGCCCTAGTCTGGGCTGCTTTAGCCCATGGCTTAAGCCAGGGGTCGGGAACCCATGGCTCGCGAGCCAGATATGGCTCTTTTGAGGGCTGCATCTGGCTCGCAGACAAGGGTCGCCACACTTTCCCGCTGACCCAGCTGCTCCCCGGTCCTCCTCCGCCCAGGCTTAAAATGCTGTCAGCCCGGGCGGAACGCGGCAGGACAGCTGGAGTCAGCGGCACCGGCGTGCTCTCTTTTTCCTGCCCCCCCCCCCCCCCCCGGCCCGGAAGAGGAAGTGGAGCGTATCGGGTGCCTGCGCGGCAAGAAGAGGCCACGCTAGTGCGCTTGGCATCGGCCCGAAGAAAAGAAGACTGCAGCGCGGCTCGGAGGAAAATGAAGAACTTCATCCGCGGCCGATGGGACGCCGCCTCCGCGAGGGCTGAAAATGAAGAGCTTAGCGTTGGGAGGAGGCTGCTGCTGCCGCGAGTTCCCGGGGTGGGGGAGAGAGAGAGTGAATGAGCGAGCAAGCATGTGTTTGCTCGCTCATTCACTCTCTCTCACCCCGGGAACTCGCGGCAGCAGCAGCCTCCTCCCCAACGCTAACCTCTTCATTTTCAGCCCTCGCGGAGGCGGCGTCCCATCGGCCGCGGTTGAAGTTCTTCATTTTCCTCCGAGCCGCGCTGCAGTCTTCTTTTCTTCGGGCCGATGCCGAGCGCACTAGCGTGGCCTCTTCTTGCCGCGCAGGCACCCGATACGCTCCACTTCCTCTTCCGGGCCGCGGGGGGGGGGGGGGGGGCCTGTGTGAGTGAGTGGGTGTGTGTGTGTGAGAGAGAGATTGCATGTATGTGAATGATTGAGAGCCTGTATATGTGAAAGAGAGTATGTCTGTGATTGAGAGCCTGCCTGTGAGAGAGAGAGAGCAAGAATGTAAGTTTACCATTGGGAACCTGTATGTGTAAGTTTGTGATTGAAAACCTGTTTGTGTGAAAGAGTATGTGTGTATGATTGAGAGCCTGTATATGTGAAAGAGAGTATGTCTGTGATTGAGAGCCTGCCTGTGAGAGAGAGAGAGAGCAAGAATGTAAGTTTACCATTGGGAACCTGTATGTGTAAGTTTGTGATTGAAAACCTGTTTGTGTGAAAGAGTATGTGTGTATGATTGAGATCCTTTGTGTGTGAGAGAAATCATGTGTATGTATGATTAAGAGCCTGTGTGTATAAGTAAGAGAGAGATCATGTGTGTCTGTGTGTGATTGAGAGCTGGTTTAGGTGATGGAGCATGTGAGTATGTGATTGAGAGCCTGTGTTTAAATGAGAGAGAGAGACCATGTGTGTCTTATGTATGATTGAGAGCTGATTTAGGTGAGGGAGCATGTGAGTATGTGATTGAGAGCCTGTGTTTAAATGAGAGAGAGAGACCATGTGTGTCTGTGTGTGATTGAGAGCTGATTTAGGTGAGGGAGCATGTGAGTATGTGATTGAGAGCCTTTGTTTAAATGAGAGAGAGAGATCATGTGTGTCTGTGTGTGATTGAGAGCTGGTTTAGGTGATGGAGCATGTGAGTATGTGATTGAGAGCCTGTGTTTAAATGAGAGAGAGAGACCATGTGTGTCTGTGTGTGATTGAGAGCTGATTTAGGTGAGGGAGCATGTGAGTATGTGATTGAGAGCCTGTGTGTAAATGAGAGAAAGAGAGGACATGTTTGTAAGCATGTAAATGAGAGTCTGTGTGTGAGAGAAAAAGACAGCATGTATTTATGTGATTGAAAGCCTGTGTGTCTGTGTGTAAGCGTGAAAAGATAGACAGCATGTGTGTAAATGCATAATTAAGAGCCTATATAAGTGAGAGAGAAAAAACATGTGTATATGTGAGTACTGAGAGCATGTGTGTATAGGTGTGTCATTGAGAGCCAGTGTGAGAGAGAGCGCTGGTATGTGACTGAGAGAGGAGAAAGTTCCAAGCAAACCACCCCGCCTCCTGCTAATTCAGAACAATCTCAGGACACCTGGATATCAAACGTTCCCAGGTATGCAGAGCAAAAAAATTTTTGTATCCTTATTATTTTTCATTACTGGGTCTTTGTGTCTGCTATTTTGAAATATTTTGTTGGTATCTGGAAATGTTTTATATGAGTTTTTAATTGTTGGATATTCCACCCATCAGCTGTTTCGAAATATGTTCTTTTTGTTAGTACAGTTTTACTGCTGATGATTTTATATTTCTTGATTTGTTTTATAAGGATGGGTGATGTTTCTTTTTTCCTTTGTTACACTGCATACAGAGACTCTGGCTTGTTGCAGTTTCCAATTCAGTTTTTTCTGCATGCTTCTTGTTCTGCGTTTTGGTCTCTTTATTCTATGTTAGGTGAGGGACAGCACGTGATTCAGGTGAGATTTTCTGCTGGCATGTAGTTTCTGTGTAGGACTCTATAGCAGCCTGACTTGGTCCGTTTTCCTAATAGGAGATGTATTGGTGTCTTAAGGCCTGGTGTAATATTTTCAGAGACTTATGGTACTTTAAAAGTGTGATCTTACATAAAATGCACACATTTACTTGTATTTAGTTTTAAACATATTGTATGGCTCTCACGGAATTACATTTTAAAATATTTGGCGTTTATGGCTCTCTCAGCCAAAAAGGTTCCTGACCCCTGGCTTAAGCTCTTCATCCTTTTCTAATGTATTAAAGCACTCAATTGGAATGCCGCAAAATACCAAAGTAAGGCCTTTGAATCCCGGTGGTAACGGAGGGTGGGCGAAGCAGGGGGCGGTCCTGTGCTAGCCGGCAGTGATCCGATAAAGGTGCTTACCTTTCACTGTCGGCGCAGTCTTCGCGGCATGAGCCCCGGTGCTGCCCCAACTCCTCCTCTTCTGGGGCAGACGCTGCTCCGACTCCGCCCCCATTCTGGTATCGCGTGCGAAACGTCCCTTATTGCGTGCGATACGCTTAGTAAATGAGCCCCTAAGATGGGAATACTGAGACACTCCCTCCCCCCTTAGCTTCTCTTGAAAAAAGACTGAGCTAGAAACCCTGGGTGGCCGACATCTCCAAATAAACCTAAGTAATTTTCGTTGACATAGTTTCAAGAATTTATCTAGCATAGCCACTAGTAGCATCTGAAAAAATAACGAAAATATAATTTTAATGATATTTTAATGACAGAATAAAATAGGGTAAAGCATAAACATTGGCAAGTTAAATGTAAGACATTGATAAGACAGGCTAAGAGAGAATTTGAAAAGAAGTTGGCTGTAGAGGCAAAAACTCACAGTAAAAACTTTTTAAAATATATCTGAAGCAGAAAGCCTGTGAGGGAGTCAGTTGGACCGTTAGATGATCGAGGGGTTAAAGGGGCACTTAGAGAAGATAAGGCCATCGCGGAAAGATTAAATGATTTCTTTGCTTCAGTGTTTACTGAAGAGGATGTTGGGTAGGTACCCGTAATGGAGAAGGTTTTCAAGGGTAATGATTCAGATGGACTGAATCAAATCACAGTGAACCTAGAAGATGTGGTAGGCCTGATTGACAAACTGAAGAGTAGTAAATCACCTGGACCGGATGGCATACACCCCAGAGTTCTGAAGGAACTAAAAAATGAAATTTCAGACCTATTAGTAAAAATTTGTAAATTTCATTAAAATCATCCATTGTACCTGAAGACTGGAGGATAGCAAATGTAACCCCAATATTTAAAAAGGGCTCCAGGGGCGATCTGGGAAACTACAGACCAGTTAGCCTGACTTCAGTGCCAGGAAAAATAGTGGAAAGTGTTCTAAACATCAAAATCACAGAACATATAGAAAGACATGGTTTAATGGAACAAAGTCAGCATGGCTTTACCCAGGGCAAGTCTTGCCTCACAAATCTGCTTCACTTTTTTGAAGGAGTTAATAAACATGTGGATAAAGGTGAACCGGTAGATATAGTATACTTGGATTTTCAGAAGGCGTTTGACAAAGTTCCTCATGAGAGGCTTCTAGGAAAAGTAAAAAGTCATGGGATAGGTGGCGATGTCCTTTCGTGGATTGCAAACTGGCTAAAAGACAGGAAACAGAGTAGGATTAAATGGGCAATTTTCTCAGTGGAAGGGAGTGGACAGTGGAGTGCCTCAGGGATATGTATTGGGACCCTTACTTTTCAATATATTTATAAATGATCCGGAAAGAAATACGACGAGTGAGATAATCAAATTTGCAGATGACACAAAATTGTTCAGAGTAGTTAAATCACAAGCAGATTGTGATAAATTGCAGGAAGACCTTGTGAGACTGGAAAATTGGGCATCCAAATGGCAGATGAAATTTAATGTGGATAAGTGCAAGGTGATGCATATAGGGAAAAATAACCCATACTATAATTACACAATGTTGGGTTCCATATTAGGTGCTACAACCCAAGAAAGAGATCTAGGTGTCATAGTGGATAACACATTGAAATCGTCGGTACAGTGTGCTGCGGCAGTCAAAAAAGCAAACAGAATGTTGGGAATTATTAGAAAGGGAATGGTGAATAAAACGGAAAATGTCATAATGCCTCTGTATCGCTCCATGGTGAGACCGCACCTTGAATACTGTGTACGATTCTGGTCGCCGCATCTCAAAAAAGATATAATTGCGATGGAGAAGGTACAGAGAAGGGCTACCAAAATGATAAGGGGAATGGAACAACTCTCCTATGAGGAAAGACTAAAGAGGTTAGGACTTTTCAGCTTGGAGAAGAGACGACTGGGGGGGGATATGATAGAGGTGTTTATAATCATGAGAGGTCTAGAACAGGTAGATGTGAATTGGTTATTTACTCTTTCGGATAGTAGAAAGACTAGGGGGCACTCCATGAAGTTAGCATGGGGCACATTAAAAACTAATCTCCTGCTTAGCTCCATTTTACTCCAATCATGCTTATTAAGCCTGTTTATTGTTGATTGTTATTTATTTATTTATTCGTTTCTTGTATTTTATAATCTTATTTGTTATTTGTAATAATTTTACAATTTTACAATTTTTAATGTTTAATTTCTAACCTGTCCTCGGCTCTACCTATAAGTTCCCATGATGTTAGACATGTTATTTGTACCCTCTTGTTCGATAGAATGTTCAATGTAATTTCAAACTTTGGTTCTATGTAAACCGACGTGATATGTACCAGTACATGAACATCGGTATATAAAAGCCCTTAAATAAATAAAAATAATCGGAGAAAGTTCTTTTTTACTCAACGCACAATTAGACTCTGGAATTTGTTGCCGGAGGATGTGGTTAGTGCAGTTAATATAGCTGTGTTTAAAAAAGGATTGGATAAGTTCTTGGAGGAGAAGTCCATTACCTGCTATTAAGTTCACTTAGAGAATAGCCACTGCCATTAGCAATGGTTACATGGAATAGACTTAGTTTTTGGGTACTTGCCAGGTTCTTATGGCCTGGATTGGCCACTGTTGGAAACAGGATGCTGGGCTTGATGGACCCTTGGTCTGACCCAGTATGGCATTTTCTTATGTTCTTATGTTCTTACCCTTCCCAACTAAGAAAAATCTGTCCTATCCCACTTATCCAAATCTTTTTGTATACCAGATACCAAGGGATCATAATTGAGCCCAAACAATTCATCCACTCTGGGTCCTATTTTCACCCCCAAATATTTCAACCATTTCTTTGCTACTCTAAATGGAAGCTCTCCACTCAAGCCCACAAAATGCTCCCCACATACCGAAACATTCAGTAACTCTGATTTATCCTCATTTACCATAAACCCTAACACTTTCCCAAAAGTTCTCATTTCTGCCAACAAAACTTCGAGCGAGGCTTCTGGTTCAGTCACCATGAACATTAGGCCATCAGCGAACACTGATAATTTATAGGTTTGGTCACCCAGCAGAACTCCTGGAACCCGAGGATTGCATTTAACCCTTTCTGCAAAGGGTTCTAAAGATGAAGCAAACAGCAATGGTGACAAAGGGCAGCCCTGCCTGGTGCCCCTTTTTACCCCCAACAGAGCTGAGTAACCTCCATTGATCTTAATGCAGGCCCAAGGATTATCGTATAAACGCTGGATCCACCCAATAAAGTCTGCCCCCAACTGCATTCTTTCTAATATTTTAAATAGAAAAGGTCAATGAACTCTGTCGAAGGCTTTTTCAGCATCAACTGCCAACAATACTGACGGTACATTGTCTTGCTGTGCCTGCCAAACTAGTTCTGAAATCCTCCTAATGTTATCTGAAGCTAATCTACAAGCAACAAAACCTGATTAGTCTCTGTGAATAAGAAAAGAAGCCATCATCCCTAATGTAACCGCTAGTACTTTAGCCAAGATTTTCAAATTTATATTAATCAGAGAAACTGGTCTGTTTGACCCACATTATGTGGGATCCCTCCCCACTTTTGCCACTATAATTATCCTAGCTACATTAGCATCCAATGACATTATACCCCCCTCCCCTGTCATAAGAACATAAGAAACTGCCATGCTGGGTCAGGCCAAGGGTCCATCAAGCCCAGCATCCTGTTTCCAACAGAGGCCAAACCAGGCCACAAGAACCTGGCAATTATCCAAACACTAAGAAGATCCCATGCTACTGATGCAATTAATAGAAGTGGCTATTCCCTAAGTAAACTTGATTAATAGCCGTTAATGGACTTCTCCTCCAAGAACTTATCCAAACCTTTTTTGAACCCACCTACACTAACTGCATTAACCACATCCTCAGTCAACAAATTCCAGAGCTTTATTGTGCGTTGAGTGAAAAAGAATTTTCTCCGATTAGTCTTAAATGTGCTACTTGCTAACTTCATGGAATGTCCCCTAGTCCATCTATTATTCGAAAGTGTAAATAACCGAGTCACATCTATTCGTTCAAGACCTCTCATGATCTTAAAGACCTCTATCATATCCCCCCTCAGCCGTCTCTTCTCCAAGCTGAAAAATCCTAACCTCTTTAGTCTTTCCTCATAGGGGAGCTGTTCCATTCCCCTTATCATTTTGGTAGCCCTTCTCTGTACCTTCTCCATCGCAATTATATCTTTTTTGAGATGCGGCGACCAGAATTGTACACAGTATTCAAGGTGCGGTCTCACCATGGAGTGATACAGAGGCATTATGACATTTTCCATTCTATTAACCATTCCCTTCCTAATAATTCCTAACATTCTATTTGCTTTTTTGACTGCTGCAGCACACTGAGCCAACGATTTTAAAGTATTATCCACTATGATGCCTAGATCTTTTTCCTGGGTAGTAGCTCCTAATATGGAACCTACCATCGTGTAACTAAATCAAGGATTATTTTTCCCTATATGCAACACCTTGCACTTGTCCACATTAAATTTCATCTGCCATTTGAAGGCCATGAGCTCTGTGAGCGTGTTCCTTTGATGGGCCCATGTTTTCTGTAGTTTTTGCATTTTGCTTCTTTTCTAAACTTTGTCCACATCTTGTTTCTGAACTCTATCTTCCTATGACCCGTAAGAGGCCCCTACACCTATTCCTGGAATTTTTCCCTACGACCCGCAGGAAGCGCCTGCATCTGTTTTTTGAATTTTTGTCTCTTATGACCCATAGGAGGCGCCTGCGTTTGTCCTTGGGTTTTCTTACAACCTGCAGGAGGTGTCTGTACCAGGTTTGCTCACATTTTTTTTCAGCACGACCAAGTCTTCTGGTTCTCTCTTCACCTTGTCTGTTTTGATCTGCAGGAGGTATCTACATTCAATCCTCGCTCAAGTTCTGCAGTTGATTCAAGTTCTTTTGTTTTTCTTTGCAGCTTCAGCTTCTGCTTGCACAGGCTTCGTTCTGCTTGCACTCATGCTTCAAGCCACCAATTTTGTCGCAAGCCTTCAGCTATTTAGTATTTATTTAAACTTTATTAATTGCTTAACACATAAAGGCCTAAGCAATTTACAATAAAAAAACAAGCATAATTGAAATTAATAATTAGGCAGTAACAATAAAAACATAAAATAGACGATCATTTCAGAAGAACAAAATAAAACATGCAGTCAACAAAAATCAACAAAAAGCCTGCTGCAATAAAAAGCCTTTCAAAAGGAGTCTGAATTTTTTCACATTATCTTGCAGGCGAAAGTCTAAAGGTAATGAGTTCCATAAGGTAGGTGCCGCTACAGAGAATGCTGTCTCTCTTGTTGTGGCAAGGCGAGCATTGTGAAGATCTTAATTCACGGGAAGGCTTGTAAATCCTTAGCAGGGCATTCGACCAAGAACAAGAGTATGTACATAACAATTTAAAGGTAGTCATTGCAATTTTATATCGAATACACTCTCGAATTGGCAGCCATTTCATTTTAGCAAGAATTGGTGTAACGTGATCAAATAGACTATAACCAGAAACCAGTCTTCAAGCAGAATTGAGAAGAAGTTTTAAAGAGTGAAGAGCACTATTAGGAAGACCTAACAATACACTGTTACAATAGTCGACATGAGGGAAAATAATTGCACGAACAATAGTATGGAAATCATGATTGTGTAAAAGATGACGTAAACTGGCCAATAGACATAGTTTATAGAAGCCGGCTCTAATGATTGATTTAATTTGAGGTTGGAATGATAGCTTGCTTTAACTATTCAATTATGCTCCAGTCTCTCGCCCTGCATTGCACAAGCCATCCACTATGCTTTAGCCACCAGTCTTGCCTTGGCAGCCTTCAGCTCCTGGATTGTGGATAATAATGACTGTGGCTCTTCTGGATATTTCCTGCTCTCTGATATTCAACCTAAAGAATCACCTGCATTTGTGACATCATCTTAATTGGAACCTCGCAGGGAGCAACCAAATTTTTAAGATCCGAGGGTGCTAGGAGCTTTCACCAACCCCAAAGAACATCTGCCATGATTATTTTGAAACTTCCAAGCTCCAACATTATTCCCCTGCTCTGTGCTCCAAAATAAAATCTGCTAGTGGCTATCTTGTGCCTCATTGTCAATTGCTGACTCCTCTTCAGAAGAGCTTTTGGGTCAGCATTCCTTTCTACG
>NW_021820440.1:0-31759 GCF_901001135.1 Rhinatrema bivittatum
GTGTTACTATGATCAGTAATGGCACAGGGAGCAGGTGTCAGTGCCGGGTGTTACTATGATCAGTAATGACACAGGGAGCAGGTGTCAGTGCTGGGTGTTACTATGATCAGTAATGGCACAGGGAGCAGGTGTCAGTGCCAAGTGTTACTATGATCAGTAATGAGACAGGGAGCAGGTGTCAGTGCCGGGTGTTACTATGATCAGTAATGACACAGGGAGCAGGTGTCAGTGCCGGTGTTACTATGATCAGTAATGGCACAGGGAGCAGGTGTCAGTGCCAAGTGTTACTATGATCAGTAATGGCACAGGGAGCAGGTGTCAGTGCCAAGTGTTACTATGATCAGTAATGGCACAGGGAGCAGGTGTCAGTGCCAAGTGTTACTATGATCAGTAATGACACAGGGAGCAGGTGTCAGTGCCGGGTGTTACTATGATCAGTAATGGCACAGGGAGCAGGTGTCAGTGCCAAGTGTTACTATGATCAGTGATGGCACGGGGAGCAGGTGTCAGTGCCGAGTGTTACTATGATCAGTAATGACAGAGGGAGCAGGTGTCAGTGCCGGGTGTTACTGTGATCAGTAATGACACAGGGAGCAGGTGTCAGTGCCAAGTGTTACTATGATCAGTGATGGCACGGGGAGCAGGTGTCAGTGCCGAGTGTTACTATGATCAGTAATGAGACAGGGAGCAGGTCTCAGTGCCGGTGTTATTATGATCAGTAATGGCACAGGGAGCAGGTGTCAGTGCCGGGTGTTACTGTGATCAGTAATGGCACAGGGAGCAGGTGTCAGTGCCGGGTGTTACTATGATCAGTAATGAGACAGGGAGCAGGTCTCAGTGCCGGTGTTACTATGATCAGTAATGGCACAGGGAGCAGGTGTCAGTGCCGGGTGTTACTGTGATCAGTAATGGCACAGGGAGCAGGTGTCAGTGCCGGGTGTTACTATGATCAGTAATGACACAGGGAGCAGGTGTCGGTGCCGGGTATTACTATGATCAGTAATGGCACAGGGAGCAGGTGTCAGTGCCGGGTGTTACTATGATCAGTAATGGCACAGGGAGCAGGTCTCAGTGCCGGTGTTACTATGATCAGTAATGACACAGGGAGCAGGTGTCAGTGCCGGGTGTTACTATGATCAGTAATGACACAGGGAGCAGGTGTCAGTGCCAAGTGTTACTATGATCAGTAATGGCACAGGGAGCAGGTGTCAGTGCCGGGTGTTACTATGATCAGTAATGACACAGGGAGCAGGTGTCAGTGCCGGGTGTTACTATGATCAGTAATGGCACAGGGAGCAGGTGTCAGTGCCGGGTGTTACTATGATCAGTAATGCACAGGGAGCAGGTGTCAGTGCCGGGTGTTACTAGGATCAGTAATGGCACAGGGAGCAGGTATCAGTGTCGGGTGTTACTATGATCAGTAATGACACAGGGAGCAGGTGCAGTGCCGGGTGTTACTGTGATCAGTAATGGCACAGGGAGCAGGTGTCAGTGCTCGGTGTTACTAGGATCAGGATCAGTAATGGCACAGGGAGCAGGTGTCAGTGCCGGTGTTACTATGATCAGTAATGGCACAGGGAGCAGGTATCAGTGTCGGGTGTTACTATGATCAGTAATTGCACAGGGAGCAGGTATCAGTGTCGGGTGTTACTATGATCAGTAATTGCACAGAGAGCAGGTGTCAGTGCCGGGTGTTACTATGATCAGTAATGACACAGGGAGCAGGTGCAGTGCCGGGTGTTACTGTGATCAGTAATGGCACAGGGAGCAGGTGTCAGTGCTCGGTGTTACTAGGATCAGGATCAGTAATGGCACAGGGAGCAGGTATCAGTGCTGGGTGTTACTATGATCAGTAATGGCACAGGGAGCAGGTGTCAGTGCCGGGTGTTACTATGATCAGTAATTGCACAGGGAGCAGGTATCAGTGCCGGGTGTTACTATGATCAGTAATGACACAGGGAGCAGGTGTCAGTGCCGGGTGTTACTATGATCAGTAATGACACAGGGAGCAGGTATCAGTGCCTGGTGTTACTATGATCAGTAATGACACAGGGAGCAGGTGCAGTGCCGGGTGTAACTATGATCAGTAATGGCAAGGGGAGCGGGTGTCAGTGCCGGATATTACTAAGATCAGTAATGAGACAGTGAGCAGGTGTCAGTGCCGGGTGTTACTGTGATCAGGAATGGCATGGGGAGCAGGTGTCAGTGTTGGGTGTCACTAGGATCAGTAATGGCACAGGGAGCAGGTGTCCGTGCTGGGTAATGCCAGCATAAGTAAGAACATAAGAAGTTGCATGCTGGGTCAGATTGCAGGTCCATCGAGCCCAGCATCCCATCACTGACAGTAGCCCATCTCAATATGTAATCCAATTTCTTGCTGTTTGTTCCCAGTGAAAAGTATTGGGCTTCCTGGAATCACCTGTTTTGTGGACTTTGCCTCATGGAGCTTGTCCAGTCCCTTATTAAACCCCGCTAGGTGAGATTCTGTGACCTCATCCTCTGGCAACAAATTCCACAGCTTGATCGTGTGTTGAGGGGAAAAATGTTTTCTCCAATTTATTTTACATCTGCTACCGGCTAGTTTCCGGGAATATCCCCAAATCCTAGGCAGTACTGTGTATTACTATGATGAGGATTCCCTCTTCAGAATGACAGAAGATTAATATAACAAGTAAGATAAATGAGATTGGACATGGGGAGGGGTGCAGTATATCTATAATTAGTGCAAGAACACTTACCAGAAACTGTTATAGAGATCGTCATTGCAAATTCGTCTTGTGATTTTGTTTGTATGCCCACAGTGTAACTTCCGCTGTCACTTGTATTTACTCTTGAGATCTCCATGGAACTGTCTGGAAACGCCCTCACCCGACCTTCATAAGAGGGGTTAATTGTCATAGTGGAATCAAAAGCTGATTCATAATAGAAGATCGCACCATTCATATAGTCCTCCCTTTTGTACCAGAAGAAACGCCAGACATCCCTAGTGAATCTGACAAACAGCAGGACATCATCTCCCACCACTGGGGTCTCTGGCACTGAGAAGATAGATATCTGGGCAGAAATCTGCTGGCTCCATAAACCCAGATCCACTGAAAGTAAAAGAGAAAAAGGAAGAGTTTAGAAACAGTCACAGAACAAGGAGAAACATTTATCCACACACAAAGGATCCTCCAAACAGTCCTGCTTTTCTACAAAATAATCACAACCCACCCCTCCTCAAAATCCCCTATTACGTCCAGCAGGAGGGCTAAGAAAAACGTGACACTATTCAGCTGTTTCTCCCTGTGCTCTCTCTCTGTATACATTAGGGATGTGCAGTCATTTGAAATGAGAAAAGAAATGCCAACGACATGTCCTATGTTTTTCATATCATTTTGAAATGAAATGAGAGAAAAAAACCAAAATTTAATTTAAATTTCTTTTTTTGCATATTAGTAATGTGCACTAAAGCAGTTCAGTGTTCACTCTTCACAAATATTGTGCAATAAATACATTTCATGCATGCCATTCACAAATAATGCTCATTAAAAGAAAAAAGTAGGCTACATATGAAGCTACATAAATGTAAAAAATGACCTGAAATAAACAGGAAATGAAACAAAACAATTTATTTTGTAATTGTGCAACCCTAGGGGTAGATTTTCAAACCGCGCGAATTGGCGTACTTTTGCTGGCGCATCAGGCGCAAGCAAAAGTACGCAGGATTTTAGTAGATACGCTCGTAGCCGCGCAAATCCTGGATCGGCATGCGCAAGGCTATCGATTCCGTATAGCCGGCGCGCGCCAAGCCGCACAGCCTACCCCCGTTCCCTCCGAGGCCGCTCCGAAATCGGAGCGGCCTCGGAGGGAATTCCCTAACGCCCTCCCCTCACCTTCCCCTCCCTTCCTCTACCTAACCCACCCGCCCGGCCCTGTCTAAACCCCCCCCTTACCTTTGTCGGGGGATTTACGCCTCCCGGAGGGAGACGTAAATCCCCGCACGCCAGCAGGCCGCTAGCGCGCTGGGACGCAACCTGGGGGCGGGTCGGGAGGATGCGGCCACGCCCCCGGACCGCCCCGGGCCGTAACCACGCCCCCGGGCCCGCCCCCGGAACGCTCCCGACACGCCCCAAAAACGCCGCGTGGTTCGGGCCCGCCCCCTACACGCCCCCCTCCGAAAACCCCGGGACTTACGCGAGTCCCGGGGCTCTGCGCGCGCCGGTAGGCCTATGTAAAATAGGCTCACCGGCGCGCAGGGCCCTGCTCGCCTAAATCCGCCCAGATTTGGGCGGATTTAGGCGAGCAGGGCTCTTAAAATCCGCCCCTCATTGTATACCTCAGACACAACTAACTATTTATTTATTTATTTATTTATTTGATTTACAAAAATTTCTAGCCCACTCATAGCAAAAAACTTTGTGCTGCGCAGATTCCAAATGAACAATCATAAATTAAAACCAAGCAAGCACAGAATGAATACATACAATATAAACATCCGAGCCAAATTTATACAGCACGTTTAACCTAAATATCATTTTTAGCAATGATAAGTTTCACTATAAGGATGCACCTTCGGCAAAAGGCCTTTAGATCAAAAGTCATCCTAAGATCAGTGGGTGAAGCGTTCCACGTTGCTCGCCCAATAGCTGAGAAGGCTCTGTTTTGGGTTTTAGCCTAGTAGGTTGGTTTTATTGTTGGAATAGTTAGCATAGCAATCATTGTCTAACAGGCTGCAGCGATTGTGAGGGAACATAAGGAATACATAGATTTGATAAACCTTAAGGAGCAATCCCATAACCAACTTATGAACCGGATTTCAAATCATTAATTTCAGCCTTTGTTCTATGGGAAGCCAATACAAATCCCTCAGTAAGGGCGTGACGTGATCCCGCTGATGACCCCCTAACAAACGCTTGGCTGCAGAATTTTGTAATACTTGGACCGGATTGTTCCTTCTGATTCTGTTTTTTGTTCAGCTTTCAAAAGAACCAAACAAGGGAAGCAACGAGTAACCCCAAACAAGCAGCAGGGCAGAAAAAGGTGATCAATCACCATATCCATGAAACAAAAATTAGAAAAAGAAAATGAGAGAGACTTCCGGCGATGATGTCAGACAGAGCGTAGGTCCAACTCCGTTCTCCTTGAGGGCTCACGATGTTAATTTTATTTTATCTTACCTCCCCAAAGTTGAGGACTGTTCCTTTCTGGTCACCCACTAGGGTGAAGGTCGACAGCTTGCTTGGGTCCTTAACTGCTCGCGGGAAAATCCCCTACGATGACAAGCAGACTCCGCAAAACCCCGCCGGATAAGATCACAGGTGCGGACAGCAAAATGGCGGCAGAAACCAAGCTCCCTTCAGAAGGGCTGTCCGATGTACTAATCTGGGACATTACTTGGATGGTCTCCGCCGCTTTGAATGACCAGTTACAAAATTGCAATCTTCGCTCAATGAGTTTAAAAAAAAATGGGCGACAGATCAGATGCGGCTGGGGGCCGTGGAAGTAAGTGTTTCGCGCCATGAAGAGCGCCACAAGGAGTTGGACCAGGCAGTGGCAGCCCTGCGCGCAAAAAATGGGGACTTGGAATTCAAATTCGATGCGCTCGTGAATCGGGCCCGAAGAAACAATATTCGGGTGGTGGGTGTCCCTGAATCGCTACAGGCGGACGCGCTGCATCACTGGTTTTAAACCTGGCTGCCAACTGATTTGGACATTGCGGCTGCAAATGGGCCCTTTTTCGTTGAGCAGGCCCATCAGCTGGGCTCCCAAATGGAACACAATCAGAGGCCACGCCAAGCCATCGCTCGCTCTCTTAATTTTTTGAATAAACACTGTATCCTTCAAGCCTATTAGAAAAAGAAGGAGCTGCTATATGAGGGGTCAAAAAATCCAGATCTTTCCAGACTTTTCTGCTAGGGTTCTTGCGGCGCACTGGGAAATGACCCCCTATTGCTCACAATTGTACCAGAATGGGATCCGCTTATCCCTACAGTTCCTAGCTAAATTGCGGGTGTTTCATCAGGGGGAAACTCACCTTTTTACTACCAAAGAGGAGGCTCGCAGATTTATAGAAGCTCGTAACTGACACTCTTGGAGTATTCCTATCAGGGCCAAGTGGAGGTCTTATTTGGGAGCTGGAATGAAATACTTGACTTTTCTCAGGGGAATGCTGTTACTTATGCAATGTTGTGGACTCTCTGGAGCCCCAGAGTCTTTGGCATACCCCGGTACCTGTGGTAAATTACACAGGTTGCAGAAACCGGATACGTGGGGGGGCCAGAGACTTTGGGAAAAGGGGGGAATCAGTGTATGAGGGGGGTGAGAGGTATGTTTTGGGAACACAGAGGAGAGGATCACCTTGCTGGTGGCTGAAAGGAATCAGTAAGTTTTTGTTTGGGACATTGTCTTTTTTAAAAGTATTGGGGCAAAGTTAACTATTTGGGAATATTATTTAGTGTGTTTGTGCCTTTAATAGTCAGATAGGCAGTGAATAAACAAGTTAGACTTTGTATTTTTAAATAGTCAATAAGGTAGCAATAGGTAGGCAGTGAATAAACAAGTTAGACTGTAGTTTTAGTCAGTTAATAAGGTAGCAGTAGGTAGTATGTTTATTTTTAAAAGTCTGCAGAACTGAGTGTTCTCCAGACTTTTAAAGAACTGAGTGTTTGTATTTAATACTAACTGAGTGCTTGTATTGAAAAAAAAGAAAAACAAAAAAAATCCCCCCCAAAAAGTAGCCAGAAGCTAGAAATAATCTAGGAGCAGTGTATACCTAAGTAAAAAAGTTGAATAGTTCAGCTCAGTTACTCACCTTGGAAAGGTGTTGAGGTAGTGTGATTGGGTTTGAATAGGGACCAACATTTGTTAATCAAGAGAGCAGTGAGTCACTCAGGCTGACTAAATGAAGTTAGACTGTTTGTATTTCCCAACCCTCCCACCCCTCGCGCACCTCCTCCTAGTTCATCCCTTAATTTATAGGCAGGTGCCACTTTCACAAAAAAAAAAAAACCATCAACAAAAACTTTATTGAGAATTCGATCAGACCCTGGTAGGCCACTACCAGACATATAGTTAATTCACTAATACATTTAAAGGACATTAGACACATTCCTACTCCCATAGCATCCTAAAACTTAACTAGGAACTGATCAAAACTGAGATGAAGGCAGCAGTCCAGCAGCAAGAGGGGGGCTTCCCAGTCTTTTGCATCAAATGTCACATATATGATTTTTTACCCACCAGTGAGAAGTTGTACATGTGCATGCGATGCAAAGAGCTCCTGGCTCTCAGAGAACGAGTCTGATCTCTGAAGGCTAGAGTGGCAGACCTGGAGGAGCTTAGGCAGACAGAGAGGTATATAGATGAGACCTTCAGGGACATAGTAGCTAAGTCCCAACTTCAGACTGGCAGCCCTGGTGCTGCCTTGGAGGAAGAAGATCTCATGATGGGAGACCATCAACCGGGTGCAGCAGGAAAGGATCCTGCAGCGAGGAACTGCTCTCCAGGTGATGCATTGTCCTTTCGCACTGAGGATATCTCCCCAAGGCCTACTGCCCAGGAGGGAAGGGTTAGGTCGGCCGTCATAGTTGGTGATTCAATTATTAGGAATGTAGATAGCTGGGTGGCTGGTGGGCGTGAGGATCGCCTGGTAACATGCCTACCTGGTGCGAAGGTGGCGGACCTCACGCGTCACCTAGATAGGATTTTAGACAGTGCTGGGGAGGAGCCGGCTGTCGTGGTACATTTATTTATTTATTTATTTTTAATTTTTATATACCGGAATTCCTGTATACAATACAAATCAGTCCGGTTTACAATAAACGAAAAGATTGCCCCAGTCTGGGAGGTCAGACCGGGGTTGTTTACATCGAACAATGAACATTGAAAAATAACATTGAAAAATAACAATTAACAATTAAACATTGAATGTTTTCGTGACCTAAATTAAATTAAAATAATTAAAAAGTTAAATATTGCATATATATATGTTGAATATTGTTAACTGTATGAAACAATAAATTTAAGGTTCAATCAGGATAAGGTGCTTAGTTGGATTCTGTAAATTGGAACGCTTGTCTGAAGAGCCAGGTTTTTAACTTTTTTTTTAACTCTGGCAGACTGGGTTCAAGGCGTAGGTCTGGGGGGGGGAGCATTCCAATGGTGTGGTCCTGCGGTTGAGAGTGCTCTTTTTCTTAGTAAAGATGTTGCTGGTGGGGCGAACAGTGTGCCTCTGTAGGCGCTTCTGATGGGTCTGGAGGATAGGTGTGGACGAAGTTGCGTTTGGAGAGATATAGGGGCGATGTTGTTTATTGATTTGTGAATAATGGTAAGGGTTTTAAAAAGGATTCTCTGTTTGATGGGTAGCCAGTGGAGGTTGCTCAGGATAGGGAAGATATGTTCTTTTTTATTGGTGTTTGTTAGGATTCTGGCGGCGGCGTTCTGTACCATCTGAAGGGGTTTGATACTGTTAGCGGGGAGGCCAAGCAGGATTGCGTTGCAGTAGTCGAGTTTTGAAAAAATAATGGATTGTAGGACAAGGCGAAAATCATTAAAGTGAAGGAGAGGTTTTAACTTTTTGAGGACTTGTAATTTATAGAAACAGTCTTTGGTGGTGGTATTTATAAATTTTTTCAAATTAAGTTGATTGTCAAGCCATGCTCCTAGATCTCTGACGTCTGAAGAGAGATCAATATTTAATGAGGTGGATTGATAAAGGTAAGGTGAGTTGATGTGTGGGTCGTGTGAGATAAGTAGCATCTCTGTTTTGCTGGAGTTTAAAATCAAGTTAAGGTTGGAGAGTAGTTGTTTAATTGGTTGTAAACAGTCCTCCCAGAAGGATAAAGTTTTTTGAATAGATTCTGAGATGGGTAAGAGGATCTGGATGTCGTCTGCGTAGAGGTAGTGGGTAAGCTTGAGTTTTGATAGCAGATGGCAGAGGGGGATGAGGTAAATGTTGAACAGGGTGGGAGATAGAGATGAACCTTGTGGAACGCCTTGGTCTGATAGGATGGGTTCAGATTCCTTGTTGTTTATTCTGACTTTGTAGAACCTGTTTGATAAGAATGATTTAAACCAACTGAGAGCCGTGCCTTTAATTCCTATGTTTGATAGTTGGTCTAAGAGTTGTGAGTGATTTACCCTGTCGAATGCTGCGGATAAATCTAGGAGAACCAGTAGGTATGATTGTTTTTTTTCCAGATTCAGAAGTAAGGTATCCGTGAAAGAAAGCAGAAGGGACTCTGTGCTTAATGATTTCCGAAAACCGTATTGTGCGGGAGAGAGAATGTTGTGTTCCTCGAGGTATTCGGAAAGTTGTTTGTTGACAGCTTTTTCCATCAGTTTGGAAATCAATGGTAAGTTAGCAATGGGTCTGAAGTTAGCTGGGTCAGAAGGTGAAGCGTTTGGTTTTTTCAGTAGTGGTTTGAGAATTGCTAGTTTCAACTGATTGGGTACCATGCCTTGGGCTAAGGAGGTATTAATGATTTCTGCAATGGGTTTTGCTACAGTGTTAGTGATGGCGGTGAGCAAGTTGGTTGGTAGTGGGTCTGAGGGATGAGCAGCTGGTTTAATTTTTTTGAGTATGTTTTCGATCTCCATGGCAGATGTGGGTTCGAAAGCCTCTAGTCTGGCGTTCTGAGTGAATTGAAAAGCGCTCATAGGTATAGGTGGGGAGTTGTGGGTTGTAAGGTGTTGAGTGAGGTTGGAGATTTTTGTTTTAAAATAAGTGGCCAATTCGTTTGCCTTGTTGAGTGCTTGTTGGTCTGGAATGGATGGGGGCATTGGTTTGGTAAGAGATGAGACGTATGAAAATAGAGCTTTTGAATCGAAGATGAAATTGTGAATTCTTTTTGCATAGAAGTCTTTCTTTGTTTTGGTGATGGCATTTCTGTAGGTGTTGAGGGTGTTTTTGTAGTCCAGTTTTGCTGAGTGTGAAGGGTTGTTTCTCCAGCTTTGTTCTTTGTTTCGAAGTTTTTGTTTCAGGGATTTGAGATCTGGGGTGAACCACGGTTTTCTGTTGTCTCGTGCTGGTTGAATAGTTTTGGAGGAGATTGGGCAAAGTTGATCAGCTATTTTGTTTGTGAGTTTGATCCATGAGGTAATGGCTGTGTCGGCATCTGAGAGGTCTAGTTGGTTGAGATCTTTGGAGCATTGTTCGTTAAGTTGATCAATCGAACATGGTTTCCTAAAATGAATCTTGGTTTTGTTAATGTTTGGAGGTGGAGTGTTTTTCATTTTGAAAGTCGTGTTGATGATCTGGTGATCTGACCAGGGGACTGGAGAACAGGAGGGATTGGAATAGGTAGATAAGCTGTCGTAGATAAAGATGAGGTCTAATGTGTGACCTGCCTTGTGTGTGGGACCGCTGATTATTTGTGAGAATCCTAGGTGACTGAGGGAGGTAAGAAATGTTTCACAGTTTGAAGATTGAGGGGTGGAGTCGACGTGTAAGTTGAAGTCTCCTAGGATGATAGATGGTTTTTCTGAGTTGAGGTGTTTGGTTATTAGCTCTATTAGAGGAGAGGGGTTGGTGTCTAGGGTTCCTGGTGTGGCGTAGATGAGAAATATTTGAAGTTGTTGTGATTTGAATAGGGAGCATTCCAGTTTTGTAGTGGAATATGATTGTTGTAGGGTTAGGCCTAGTTGTTTTTTTGCGGCAAGTAGGATTCCTCCTCCTTTTTTTTTGGGTCTGGGTATTGAGAAGAGGTCAAATGTTTGAGTTGGTAGCTGGTTTGTTAGTGTTAGTGTTATGTCTGAAGGTTTTAACCAAGTTTACATGTGGGCACCAACGACATAGGAAAATATGGGAGGGAGGTTCTGGAAGACAAATTTAGGCTCTTAGGTAGAAAGCTTAAATCCAGAACCTCCAGGGTAGCATTCTCTGAAATGCTCCCTGTTCCACGCGCAGGTCCCCAGAGGCAGGCAGAACTTCGGAGTCTCAATGCGTGGATGAGATGATGGTGCAAGGAAGAGGTATTCAGTTTTGTTAGGAACTGGGGAACCTTTTGGGGAAGGGGGAGTCTCTTCCGAAGGGATGGGCTCCACCTTAACCAGGGCGGAACCAGACTGCTGGCGCTAACCTTTAAAAAGGAGAGAGAGCAGCTTTTAAACTAGAACAAAGGGGAAAGCCGACAGTCGCTCAGCAGCGCATGGTTCGGAGAGAGGTATCTTCAAAGGATACTGATGATGCATTAGAATTAGGGCATCCCGACAGTGAGGTTCCAATAATAAGAAAAGTAGTCCAAGTGTCTGTAACTAAAAACTCACCTGAGCTAAAAAATTCTAACTTATCCCTATCAATTAAAAAGCAGAATGAAAATACAAAACACAAACTTTGAAATGTTTGTATGCTAATGCCAGAAGTCTAAGAAATAAGATGGGAGAATTAGAATGTATAGCAGTAAATGATGAATTAGACTTAATTGGCATCTCAGAGACATGGTGGAAAGAGGATAACCAATGGGACAGTGCTATACCAGGGTACAAATTATATCGCAATGACAGAGAGGAGCACCCGGGAGGAGGTGTGGCGCTTTATGTCCGGGATGGAATAGAGTCCAACAGGATAAACATCGTGCATGAGACTAAATACAAAATTGAATCTTTACGGGTAGAAATCCCTTGTGTGTTGGGGAAGACTGTAGTGATAGGAGTATACTACCATCCACCTGGTCAAGATGGTGAGACGGACAGTGAAATGCTAAGAGAAATTAGGGAAGCTAACCAAATTGGTAGTGCGGTAATAATGGGAGACTTCAATTACCCCAATATTGACTGGGTAAATGTATCATCGGGACACGCTAGAGAGATAACGTTCCTGGATGGAATAAATGATAGCTTTATGGAGCAATTGGTTCAGGAACCGACGAGAGAGGGAGCAATTTTAGATCTAATTCTCAGTGGAGCACAGAACTTGGTGAGAGAGGTAACGGTGGTGGGGCCGCTTGGCAATAGTGATCATAATATGATCAAATTTGATTTAATGACTGGAAGAGGAACAGTGTGCAAATCCACGGCTCTCGTGCTAAACTTTCAAAAGGGAAACTGATAAAATGAGAAAAATTGTTAGAAAAAAAACTGAAAGGAGCAGCTACAAAAGTAAAAGAAAATGTCCAAGAGGCGTGGTCATTGTTAAAAAATACCATTCTAGAAGCACAGTCCATATGTATTCCACACATTAAGAAAGGTGGAAAGAAGGCAAAATGATTACCGGCATGGTTAAAAGGGGAGGTGAAAGAAGCTATTTTAGCCAAAAGATCTTCATTCAAAAATTGGAAGCAAGATCCAATAGAAGAAAATAGGATAAAGCATAATTGTTGGCAAGTTAAATGTAAGACATTGATAAGACAGGCTAAGAGAGAATTTGAAAAGAATTTGGCCGTAGAGGCAAAAACTCACAGTAAAAACTTTTTAAAATATATCCGAAGCAGAAAGCCTGTGAGGGAGTCAGTTGAACCGTTAGATGATCGAGGGGTTAAAGGGGCACTTAGAGAAGATAAGGCCATCGCGGAAAGATTAAAACATTTCTTTGCTTCGGTGTTTACTGAAGAGGATGTTGGGGAGGTACCCGTGATGGAGAAGGTTTTCATGGGTATTGATTCAGATGGACTGAATCAAATCACGGTGAACCTAGAAGATGTGGTAGACCTGATTGACAAACTGAAGAGTACTAAATCACCTGGACCGGATGGTATACACCCCAGAGTTCTGAAGGAACTAAAAACTGAAATTTCAGACCTATTAGTAAAAATTTGTAACCTATCATTAAATTCATCCATTGTACCTGAAGACTGGAAGATAGCAAATGTAACCCCAATATTTAAACAGGGCTCCAGGGGCGATCCGGGAAACTACCGACCAGTTAGCCTGACTTCAGTGCCAGGAAAAATAATGGAAAGTGTTCTAAACATCAAAATCATAGAACATATAGAAAGACATGGTTTAATGGAACAAAGTCAGCATGGCTTTACCCATGGCAAGTCTTGCCTCACAAATCTGTTTCACTTTTTTGAAGGAGTTAATAAACATGTGGATAAAGGTGAACCGGTAGATGTAGTATACTTGGATTTTCAGAAGACGTTTGACAACATTCCTCATGAGAGGCTTCTAGGAAAAGTAAAAAGTCATAGGATAGGTGGCGATGTCCTTTCGTGGATTGCAAACTGGCTAAAAGACATAGGTGGGAATCACCTAAAAGGAGCCCACCCTTAACCGAAGTGCCATCCCCACATGCGTGGACGGAGAGCAGGAGGGCGAGGGGGCATAGGAGAGCACTCCCTCCACGAGCGCCTCCCTCGTCCCTCTCCAGGCAGCAAAAGGGCTCGGCGACATAGCCCCACCCAGGGCTATGACGGGAGTAGGAAGCGACGATGAAGTGAGTGATGACGTCGCTGGCTTTTTAAAGGGCCGCAGCGACCGGGGGGGCGATCCTTTTCGGATCCCTCCCGACAAGAAGAAGCAGCAGCACAGCAGCTAGCAGAAGCGGGGGAAAGTATTAAGAGTTCCTTGCTATCCACGGCTAGAAGTAAGGCACACTAAAAAGGATCACCGGCATTCTTGGCTGCTTCACCCCCCCCCCCCCTCCGAGCCCTGCCCGGTTCCGCATAGCTCTCTGCTTCAACGGCAGGAGAGAAAAAAAACTGATACTTCACGCATATCCAGCATAGCTCCCTGCTTCAACGGCAGGGGAGAAGAAAAACAACCAATAAGGGCTGTATAACATAGTCTGGGTAAAACAAATAAGCATGGGTGTAGCTTGCTTATTGCGGCGGTTACTACCCCTACTATCCCTAACTAATCAAGCTTGATATTTCACTTGGATGCAGCTCCATCACTGCTCTCTACATTAATGGTGGGGGTGGAAGGGAAATAGAACCAAGAGCTAAGAGAAACAGATAAGTATGAGAGAAAAAATGTGTGAAGCTTGCTGGGCAGACTGGATGGGCCGTTTGGTCTTCTTCTGCCGTCATTTCTATGTTTCTATGTTTCTATGCCCCCAGCTCCCCCAGGCCGGCCCCAAGAACGCGCCTGCCCTTACCGTCTGCCAGCTGCCCTCATCCCGCAGCTCATCCATGGCGCGGCTCCATAGGTTCCACCCCCTTTGCCGGCCAATGACGCTCTCTGCCTCTCTCGCCGGGTCCTAGATCCCCCCTGCCAGCATGCGGCGGTCACAAAACAAAAAAACCAGGGGGCTCCATAATAGAGTCCTCTCAAAGATGCCCCGCGCCAATCGGCCGCCAGCGGCACACGTGGCCTAAAAATAAATAAATAAATAAATAAATAAATAAATAAAAATAGAAATAAATAAGGGAGTTCAGCAGCCAAAAAAAAAAAAAAAGAAGCGGCAGCCCCCTCCCCCCCATGGCCGTTCTGTCCCAAGGGATGAGGGAATAGACCACCCCCTGCCCCTACCCGGCGTGGGGAGGTGCACTTTGCCATGCACCATGCATCTGGGGAACTGGTAATCCTCCACCATTGCCCTGACTCCTGGACCTTTCCCCCTCCAAAAAATAAATAAATAAATAAGTGGGGTTGCTTTGCGGCGCGGGGAGTGGTGCCTCAGCCGCACCACGGGTATAGCATAAGAGTGCCGATTGGGTTGGCTGCAGGCCCCGAAGCACGTGGCCGCCTGGAGGCCAGCACTAGACTAGAAAGGGAGCTCCTGCATTCCTACAGCAAGCACTGCTATGTAGCATAGTGGCAAATGCCTTGCCTTACAAGCTGGCAATGGAGGTTCAATCCCCTGCAAAAAAAAAAAAATATATGAATGAACAAAATGTATATTTTGCATCCCTAAGCTTAAAAAAAAAAAAGGGGGGGGGGGTATAATTTTCCTGAAGAACTCCTGGCTATTGTGTAGTGGGAATCACAAGTGCCTGTGGCCTAGCTTGGTGGGAGAGGTGTTTGGAGTATCAAGGGTTGCATATATATGAGAGGGGGAAGAGAAAAGGGGGTGGAAGTTTGAAGTTCAAGAGGATATTATTAACATATTATATATCGTTCACAGGACACAGTGTTAGATTAATATGTCATCCGGTCTTGATAGTAGCACCTCTGAATCCGTCAGTGGAAGCACAGAGCGGACTAATCTGAGACCACGCACGGGACGCTCAGCGAAAACCAGTGGAAGAAGAAGAACAGCGAGCAGAGCAGGCATGAACACAGATGAGCTCCAACACGGCGAGAGTCGGGTCCTAGAGGCAATCCAGAAGTACCAGTGGCGCCCGCTGGAAGGCACAAGAGCAGTGGAAAACACGACAGCAGTGCTGCTGCAGCAGCAGTACATCGTTAATGCGGTGACACAAGATACAGCACATCACAGCACTAACGAAGGCCAACAGCCGCAAGCAGATAACATACAGATGCCAGGAAGCGGTAACCAAATGTGTCCACCTTGGCCGAACACGGACAGCGCCCACAGGTATTCAAGACCACCTTGGGCCCCAGGAATGCAAAGCCCATACCTGGCATGGATTACCGGGAGGCCATGGGAGAGCGGCCCTTATGGAGGAATGCGTAACCACCCTTTCTTCCAACCCCCGTGGTGGGCATGGCTGGCTATCCCACAAGGGGCCTACCAAAATCAAGGTGGACAAGCCCAGAACGCACCAATGCAACAAAGCGGACAAGATCAGAATGCACCAATTCAGAACATCGAGAAGAGGCTGGTGACACAGAACAGAGACAACGAAAGTGAGGCAGGTCCTTCCCACGCGAATGCGGAACCTGCGGGACAGTCGGCCGGCGCAGAGGCACAGAAAGATAATGAGGAACGACAGGACAAGCAGAGCACAGATGAGACAGTACAACCCAACCAAGAAGAGAACACGGGTGAGTGCGGGGACCAGAGCGGGGGAAAGGGCGTAAGACACCTGAAAAAGCCATTGTGGCGGGTGACAAGAGGCGCAAGGCGAAGCGCAGGCAACGGTCTAGCCACAGCTCTGACAGCATCTCCTCCACCTCCACGTCTGACTCGGACACCAATAGCGATACACCGGCAGTGAACAAAACAGAGGTCAAGACGGCCAGAGGTCCACCCGCTTCAACAACATTATCAGAACCATGGGAGGCAGTACCTCGACGACTGAGGAAGAGAATAATAAAAAGGAAGTACATGGCTGATTTCTCTTTTCTTCGCAAGCACGCTTACCTGCGACTGCTCGAGTGAGTTTTGTTCTGCTGGACGCTTTCCCTTCTGCTTAGGAGTGGGAAGCCTGTTTGCTTCAGTGACTGCTTCGACCCCTTCCGGGTCTGACGTCAGAGGGAGGAGCCGTATCAGACGCCCATAAAACCGGCGTCTGACTGGAAACATTTGCTGCTGTCTCTTTTCTTCGCAAGCACGCTTACCTGCGACTGCTTGAGTGAGTTTTGTTCTAGACGGGCTGGACGCTTTCCCTTCTGATTAGGAGTGGGAAGCCTGTTTGCTTCAGTGACTGCTTCGACCCCTTCTGGGTCTGACTTCAGAGGGAAGAGCCGTATCAGACGCCCATAAAATTGGCGTCTGAACGGCGCGTCGCCAAAGCCGCACGCCTAAGGGGTGCGCGGCTTCGCCGGAGAATACCGGAAATCGTCGGAGCATAAGTGGAAGAGCCTAGAGGTCTGGAGGTAAAGCGAAAAATTTTTTTTTCTTCTTATTTGCAAACAGCAGCCATCGGAACCTGTTCAATATATAACTGTGCCTCCAAGGTTCCTAATTGATGTGTATGCTTTTTTTTTCTGCATATTAAGAGCTGTGTTGCCCCTTCCTCATAGTGATGCCACATACTAAGAGGAAGGGGAAAATAATAACTTCAACACCAGTGGTTGATAGCAATCAACCCCGAATTCAGGATATTTTTGGAAGAACTATATCAATATCAGGTGCAGAAGTCGCTGTAGCTGTAGCTCAGGAGCAGGAACCCAACTCTCTGACTTGTGAAACATCATTAAGCCCTGGAGCTCCTTTAACACCTGAATCACCAGCGGGAAGAGGAGGAGGTGAATTTTCATTCGAGGATACCACCCAGACTTTGGTTTCTTTATTATCTTTAGATAAGAGGGGAGTAGTGGGAATAGATTCCCCACAACAGACCCACGAGCCTCAGGTAGTGGTAAACCAAAATCAGGGAAGTAGTACCGTATTGGTTTCTAAGGTAAAAAAGATGGAAGGCGGACAGGGAGAAACGTTAGCTGGTTTATCTGTTATTGTTCCCACAAAATTTACTATGGAAGAAATTGGTGGTATGATTCTCTCAATTCAAAAGTCCATTAATGACTTGACTAAGACAGTTCAACAAAGCTTAGATAATAATAAAATGCTGCAGATAAAAACTGAGAAGATAGAGAAATCAGTGATAAACTTAGAACATAAAATTGAAGAGGTAGAAAATGTTCAAGTGAACTTAATTAAATCAGAGAAACTTCAATCAAATAAAATTGAACAGATGGAAAATCAAATTAGAAGAGCTAATTTGAGAATTCTCAATTTTCCTAGGACTCATCTGTTGTCCCCTAGAGAATTATTTAAAAGTTATCTTCTAAAAGTATTGAAGTATTCTGAGAATACGCTTCCTATAATATCTAGGATATATTATATAACTCAAATAACAGAGAATTCAAATAGGCCAGAACAAACTCAAGGAAATTTAAATGAAGATATAAATTTGTCTGAGCTGCTAGAAAAGTCATCAGATATGGAAATAAAAACTCGTGCTACTTTAATTGTTCAGTGTGCAGATATTTCCCAAAGGGATTTAATACTTAGGTTATATTTCAGAAATCAAAATTCTGTTTCATGGGTCTCCAATTAGAATTTTCCCAGACGTTTCCTTAAGTACACAGTTGAGGAGGAAAGAATTTTTGACTATGAGAGAAAGGGTTATTCAAAAGGGAGCAAAATATGTATTGCGATTTCCTTGCAAATGTGTTTTGACAAATCAAAATACGAGATACGTGTTTAATTATCCAGATCAGCTGCGAGCGTACCTAGATTCCTAATTCCATCATACCTTAGCAGTAAGGAAAGAAGAAATAATATATAAGTTCTGACACAGTTTTGTTTTTGGTAATTGCTGGTAAAATACTGCTTTTTTTTTCTTATTAGGCAGGTTCTGTTATTTATTTATTTCTGTACCAGTCTTAGGTTTCACAGATAAGTCTGCAAGTTGATTTGTAAAGTCAAATTCTTTATTTGAATATCTGTGTATGTATCTGTGTTTAGCTTCTGGAATATTATATAAGTTTAATAAAAATAAAATAAAAAAAAAGGAAGTACATTGACATTTTCAACATATTGCAGGGGAGACGCAAATCTTCTGATCGGAAAAAAGCCAAGAAAGGGGCTACATCAGGGGAAAAAGAGCAACGTATCCCCAAGACCATTGCCAATTGGATCACCGCTTTTCTGCACATGATAAGCATTGTGGGGTGCCATGACCCATCACAATATGGACCCATGCTAACATATGCGGTGAACATCATGCAAACGTATAAAGATCATGACAGCTGGGCATGGCTGAATTACGACGAGAAATTCAGAGACAAGATGGAAGAAAACAAATTTATGACATGAGGCACCCAGGATGTCAGCTTGTGGATGCAGCAAATGACCCGGAAAACCATGGATCGCCTACGAAGTTCCAGAAGATCATCACCTGCCAGATCTTCCGCAAGACTGCCACAATCACAAGACAACATTTGTTGGAGATATAACAGGGCGATATGTACTTTTCAGGAATGTAAATTCAAACACGTGTGTTCAGGGTGCGCAGCGCAACATCCTTTATCCAGATGCCCCAAGAAGACAGCGTCGGGGAGTAAGCCTAAAGCAAATTGAAAAGAAACACTTCAAGAAAGCGTGCTCGCAGATCAACTTAGAGAAGATGCAGCCCTGGCTAAATGCTTATCCTAACCGACAAAAAGCTGAGAAGTTAACACAAGGCTTTCGAGATGGTTTTATTATACCAATACAAGGTCACATCAAGAACACAAAGAATGTTATGAACTCCCCTGCCCGCGGGTTTCCCCGCGAGCAGGCTACTCACCCCAAGCTTGCCTTATCTTCGCGGCACGATGCCGCCGATGCCGGCTCCCCCCGCGCGGCAGGAGCCGTGGACTTCTCTTCCTATGCGGCCTGGAGGCCGCCTGTGTCTCTCCTCTTCACCGCGGCCGGAGCCGCGGACTTTCCAGCTGCCCACGCGGCCTGGGACTGCCCCCGACGTTGATTCCATCTTCATGGCTGGAGGCCACAAAAGCCCCGGGCTGGAGTAGTGGCTGGAGCCACCCCCGGGGCCTCCTGCAGTGGCTGGAGCCGCTGCTCATGTCGGGCCTGCGTCTCAGGCCGGTCCTGCTTCCTCTACACGCTGTACATCGGTCCTGCACAGCTTCCTGCTTCTCCTAGGTGCGCAGCTGCTTCTTCCTTCAAGATTTAAAGGGCCAGACACAGGAAGTGTCTTGGCCCCACCTTTGTGACTGTTTCCTGTACCAGCCCTATAAAGGGCTGCTCTGTCAGTTGATCCAGGGCTTGCATCGTGATGACTTCCATCTGGAGGCTCCTGCCTGCCAGAGTTGTAAGGTCCTCTATTTTCGTGGAGCTCCTCGTCTTGTCCGCCTTCTTCATGTCTTCGTTTTGGTGTCTTGCCTGAGGTCCCTGTCCACGTCCAGATGTCTCGTTATGGTTTCCTCGTCTTGATGTTCCTGCCTTCCCGGATGTCCTGTCCCGTGTCTTCGTCGGATGCTCCTGAGCCTTCATGTCCTGTCTGGCTGTGTTTCCGGAGGATGTCGTGCCCGGGAACGGTGCAGCCTGCAGGAGGGATTTGTCCCTGTGCTCTGGAGCCGTCACGCCTACCAGCCTTTGTGGAGTTCCGGGTGACTTATGGCTCCGTCATCGAAGCTCTGCCTAGGTTGGACTTGTTCCTGTGCTAGTCCCGCTCCCTTCGTGGTCCATGACCAGCCTCTTGGGGCTGTGTAGGGCGCATAATGGGACAGGGTGGTCCGCGACTCAGTCCCGCGGGTGGCCTGAGTAGGGCGCCCTGAGAGACAGTGCCAATATCCATGCCTGGTGTTTGCCTATGTGGGTGTCAAGTGTCTTGTCATGGATGCCGTTGCATCAGCCATGTGTCTTCGCCAAGGATGCCATTGCATCAGCCATGTGTCTTTGCCAAGGATGCTGTTGCATCAGCCATGTGTCTTCGCCAAGGATGCCATTGCATCAGCCATGTGTCTTCGTCCCTGGATGCCGTTGCATCAACCCTCTGTCTTCGTCTAGATGCCGTCGCATCACTCATTGTCATGTCTTTGTTCCAAGGCCATCTGCCCTCAACCTCAGGCCAGGCCTGCTGCTCCATGCTGCTCGCAGCAGGTCTGAAAGGGCTCGGAATGGTCGGAGGACCATTCACCTTCCAACATCCTTGGATGTTGGCCATGGGAGCTTGCCGGCCTGGCCGAGGGCACGATCGTTCAGCCATGTGGAGCCACCGTCAACCCTTGGCTCGGCCCAGAAGGTCTGGGTCAGGCCGAGGCCCATGGGCACACGAAAACACCCGGTACATAACAAAGAATAGCAATGCACAATCGGCAACTAGACATGCGGACTTAGTCCAGGAAAAAGTAGAGAAGGAATTGGCACTCGGGAGAATGGCAGGTCCATTCCAGGACCTACCATTCAAGAACATGTGCCTATCACCACTGGCAGTGATCCCCAAAAAGGAGGAAGGAAAATATCGCCTCATCCAAAACTTATCTTATCCCCCGGGAACTTCAGTCAGTGATATGCTCCCCCAGGCAGAATGCACAGTCCAATATGCATCATTCGACTCGGCATTGGCCCTGCTCAGGACCTGTGGAGAAGGCGCTTTGATGGCAAAATCAGACATCAAATCTGCTTTCAAACTTCTGCCAGTACATCCGGACAGCTTTCCCCTATTGGGGTTCGCATTCAAAGGAAAGATTTATTTCGATAAGTGTATGCCAATGGTATCAATCGCATACTTCGAAATGTTCAGCTCATTCTTGCACTGGGTCACTGCACAGAAGACTAATTCAGAAAACATGATACATTGTCTGGACGATTTCTTATTCATTGGGCCAAAAAGGCGCAAATACATGCCATTACCTGCTAACAGAATTCCAGGCGGTCGCTAAAGAATTTGGAGTTCCGCTGGCGCACGAAAAAACGGAAGGTCCGACAACTTTATTATCATTTCTTGGTATCGAGCTGGACTCCACCAAAATGGTGGCAAAATTACCGGAGGAGAAAGTAAGAAAATTACACATGAATATACAGCAGACAATGTTAAAAAAGAAGATTACATTGCGGATGGCGCAATCGATACTGGGAACGCTGAACTTCGCATGTAGGGTCATCCCTATGGGAAGGGCATTTATGCGAAGATTGGCATCAGCAACTGCAGGGATTACATGCCCACACCATTACCTCAGATTAACAAAGGAAATACGGGAAGACTTAAAGATATGGAAGGAATTCCTGCAAGATTACAACGGAGTGTCTGTGATTCAGGAAGCTCCGCTGTCCAATAGAGACTTGGAAATACACACGAACGCATCGGGGGGCTGTGGTTTTGGCGCCATCTGCCAACAGGCTTGGTGTGCAGAACCGTGGCCAACAGAGTGGAGAGACAGTGGCCTCACAAAGAACATAACATTCTTGGAGCTGTTCCCCATACTGGTCACTCTAGTACTATGGAGCGACAGACTGAGGAATAAGCAGGTCATATTTTGGTGCGACAACAAAGCAGTAGTACAAGTATTAAATACACAGTCAGCGAAGTGCCCAAGAGTGGTCAATCTTCTCAGGGAGTTGGTGCTGACGGCATTAAACAACAACATTAGATTGCGAGCGAGGCATGTTCCTGGAGCAAGCAATGGCTCAGCGGATGCCCTGTCTAGAGTTAAATGGCATTTGTTTTTCAAACCGGTCCCAGCGGCAGAAGAAACGGGGAAAGTCATGCCCACGCACTTATGGAGGATTGGTCGGAGACCACCATGGACCTAGTGTGCAGATCAGTCGCACCATCCACATGGAAGGCGTATTGCAGAGGATACGATAACATAATTGCATTCCTCAGAGAGAATGGATGGAGGCAAGGACCGGTCAGCGATGACATGATTATCAAGTACGTAGCCACTTCAAAGGAAAGAGGCATATCTAGGAATGCAGTAACAACACACTTGGCAGGGATGGCATTCTTCTTTAAGGTGAAAGGATGGGGGGATCCAACCAAGTCCTTCATGATGAAGAAGATGATGGCAGGCTGGGCAAAGAAAGGGGGTCATATCTGTGACAGAAGACATCCCATCACACATGACATGTTGCGATCTCTCTGGACGATCCTCTCGTCCATATGTTCCTTGGATTTCGAACGAGAACTATTTCGCCTGGCATTTTCACTCGCATTCTTCAGGGCAATGCGGGTGAGCGAACTGGTGGCTGTCAACAAAGAGGACAATGGCCAGAGCGGGTTGCTTCTAAAGAATGTGGCATTGACGACGGACACACTAACCATTACAATTCAAAAATCAAAAACAGATCAGGAAGGAAAAGGAGCTACTTTGTTATTGAAACGGGTAGAGGGGTGCGAGACTTGCCCCATATACAATGCGCGAAGGTATCTACAGTTGAAGCCCGACAAAGGCGTACACTTACTGATACACAAGGATGGTACACTGTTCACTAAGTACCAGTTTGCAGCAGTGTTGTAAGCTTCAATCCAAAAAATGAAGCTGGATATTAAAAAATTCACGACACATTCATTCAGAATTGGAGCGGCAACAAGTGCAGCGCAAGCCGGGCTACAAACATCCACAATAAAAAGGATCAGACGGTGGCGCTCCAATGCAGTTAACACATATGTCCGTCTGGATAAGATAAACATAGCTAATCAGCAGCACTGATTGTGTTGTATTTTCACAGATCTGCGGGTGACACAGCACTCGGTCTGGATCATGGGACACTCCTAAGTGAGATGGGCCGCGAAGAGGGCAAAAGAGAACATATGGGCAGCATCTAGGGCTGGCACCAAGCGGATGGTACATCACCTGGATAGGTAAACCAGGTATGCGTTGGGAGCAATTAATACCTCTATTTCGGCACATGAGAGATTCGAGAGCAGCGCCGGAAGTGATGGTAATACATCTGGGGGGTAACGATTTAGGACCTTCCACATGCAGGCAACTTATACAAGCAGCAAAACGGGACTTGACGATGATTATGGAGCTATTCCCACAAACAGCAATATTGTGGTCGGACATAATCCCTCGGACGAAGTGGAAAGACTCAAAATTATGGACTCACGGCAGGAAGAAAGTAAATAGGCAAATTGGAAAATGGATACAGGAGAAAGGAGGAAAACAGATTAGACACCAATGGGCCGAAGCAGAATGCCCAGGCCTTTTCAGGCACGATGGGGTCCACCTGTCAGACATTGGTTATGACATATTTAATAATGTAATACAGGAAGCCATAGAGGCATGGCAGAACAGAGGCAGAACACAGAGGCCGCAGCTTGAGAAGCAATTGGGGGGACACGAGGCAAGGGTATTCCCTACCTCATGCCTTGGCAGTAACCCAGGCCGGTTGGGGCCTATGGCAAGTGGTGCAGGCGGTATCGCAAGACGGCTGGGTAGCCGATCAGCGCTGGGGAAGCGCAAAAGGTGAAGGAGTCGAAAGCACTGATGGGTGGGGCCCCCTTGCTGGAGGTCAAGGCGGGGGGGCCAAAAAAGGATTAACGCTGCCTTGCTCAGTTCCCACGGCAGGCAGCGAGGAAAACGGATGTACAAATAAATGCTGTGGCCTTATTTCACCAACATTAGTTTCAGCGTGATTAATATGAGACAAAGAAAAAGCCAAAACATAAGATGATATAAGATATAGGGGTATCTCGACGGACAAAGCAGGTATTGAGTGACGGCTGCTAGCGTTAAGGAAATAGAGAGTAGGATTAAATGGACAATTTTCTCAGTGGAAGGGAGTGGGCAGTGGAGTGCCTCAGGGATCTGTATTGGGACCCTTACTGATCAATATATTTATAAATGATCTGGAAAGAAATACGACGAGTGAGGTAATCAAATTTGCAGATGATACAAAATTGTTCAGAGTAGTTAAATCACAAGCAGATTGTGATAAATTGCAGGAAGACCTTGTGAGACTGGAAAATTGGGCATCCAAATGGCAGATGAAATTTAATGTGGATAATTGCAAGGTGATGCATATAGGGAAAAATAACCCATGCTATAATTACACAATGTTGGGTTCCATATTAGGTGCTACAACCCAAGAAAGAGATCTAGGTGTCATAGTGGATAACACATTGCAATCGTCGGTTCAGTGTGCTGCGGCAGTCAAAAAAGCAAACAGAATGTTGGGAATTATTAGAAAGGGAATGGTGAATAAAACGGAAAATGTCATAATGCCTCTGTATCGCTCCATGGTGAGACCGCACCTTGAATACTGTGTACAATTCTGGTCGCCACATCTCAAAAAAGATATAATTGTGATGGAAAGGTACAGAGAAGGGCTACCAAAATGATAAAAATGATAAGGGGAATGGAACAGCTCCCCAATGAGGAAAGACTAAAGAGATTAGGACTTTTCAGCTTGGAGAAGAGACGACTGAGGGGGGATATGATAGAGATGTTTAAAATCATGAGAGGTCTAGAACGGGTAGATGTGAATCGGTTATTTACTCTTTTGGATAGTAGAAAGACTAGGGAGCACTCCATGAAGTTAGCATGTGGCACATTTAAAACTAATCGGAGAAAGTTCTTTTTCACTCAATGCACAATTAAACTCTGGAATTTGTTGCCAGAGAATGTGGTTCGTGCAGTTAGTATAGCTGTGTTTAAAAAAGGATTGGATAAGTTCTTGGAGGAGAAGTCCATTACCTGCTATTAAGTTCACTTAGAGAATAGCCACTGCCATTAGCAATGGTTACATGGAATAGACTTAGTTTCTGGGTACTTGCCAGGTTCTCATGGCATGGATTGGCCACTGTTGGAAACTGGATGCTGGGCTTGATGGACCCTTGGTCTGACCCAGTATGGCATTTTCTTATGTTCTTATGAGCGAATGTGAATATGCCCAGCAAGCGGGAAGGAGAATAGGTTCTTGGACCATTGTTTATTGGTTAGACCTTTTTGTCCAATGGTTTTTCTCTATACTTTGTGAGTACAGCATGTTGGGGAGGGGGGGGGGGGGGGTCTCTGCTGGGAGCCCTGCTGGCTGTCTGGAAATGCATACACGGCACTCCGGACCGACGTTTCCCTTTTGATGGCTAAGGTTGTTATAGGTTCGTTGAACATTGCAGGGCTTCATTCACCAATTAAGCAGAAAATAATGCTCCAAGAACTTAAGAGAAAGGGGATAAACATTGTCTTCTTGTAAGATACGCATTTTCTGGATGCTGAACATTAGAAGCTAAGACGGGAATGGATTGGTCAGGTGTTTTATGCATCTTTCTCTACCAGTCAACGGGGGGTGGCGGTGCTGTTGGCTAAGTCTGTGGATTTTCAGGCGGAGGCCACGGTGGTGGACCCCGAGGGTAAATATCTTATGGTGCGGGGGCTGCTACAGAGTCAGAAAGTCCTGTTGGTCAATGTGTATGCCCCTAATCAATACTCTCACCGTTTTTTTTAGCAGTTTGGTCGCTCAACTGTCAGTAACTCAGTATGGGAAGACTATAGTATCTTCATGGGAGGGGACTTTCATATCACAGATAATCCCCTAGTGGATTGCAAACCGGAAAAAATGCCATGAAAAAATCAAGGGGATATAGGTATTAGTTTTCTCTGTAAGGATTTGCAATTGATTGACATTTGGAGGGTGTAACATTTGGAGGAAGCGAGTTTTACTCATTTTTCCCACCCCCACAATCTGTATACTCATCTTGATTATATCCTTTTAACGGAGACATTATATGCCAGGGCGGAGCAGGGTTCTATTGAGCCCACTCTCCTGTCAGATCATGACCTAGTGGTTTGCCATCTTAATCTCCTTCCAGGGGACAGGACATCTCGGAGCTGGAGAATGTCCCCCTGGCTGTATCAGGACCCTAAATTTATACTTTTTCTGAAAGACAAATGGAAGGACTATGCAGCTCTCAACGGAGGGGGGGGGGGGGGGGGGGGGGGGGGGAGAGGTAGATGATATAGTTTTCTGGAATTTGGCTAAGGCGGTCCTTTGGGGACATATTTTGGCATGCCAGGTTAGTCAGCGGCGGAAGATCCAAATTAAAATCTTGGCTAGTACCAAAAAAGTAATCACCTTAAAACGTATCCACGTACGCTCCCTAGATGATAAGGCTAAACAAGATTTAATGATAGCTCGCATGGAACTAAATGCTCTTCTCACTCTTAGAGCTCAGCGTAACTTGCTATTTTATAAATTTCGCCTTTACTAGTGGGGAAACAAACCAGGGAAATTGCTGGCAAAACTTCTTAAGGGCACTAGGGGAGTCATTAATAGCTGACTCTGGCTTAGTCACCAGTATGGTGGAGGTCCTACAGGTTTTTACTAAATACCATCAACAAGTATATATGGCTCAACCGCTGGCCTTGGGGTGCAGGGAGGCCTTTTTTAAGGATCTTGTGCTACCCCAACTGTCAGGTGCCACGCAGCAGAAGTTGAATGCACCTCTAAACCCGGAGGAAGTGGCAAGGGTCATTCAACAATTGCCACTCGCTAAAACGCTGGGTCCAGATGGCCTGGGCCTGGAATTTTACTGCATTCTGGGCCAACAAGTGGCGTCCCCTTTGGTGGCCATGTTTCAAGCAGCGCAGAGTAGGGGACATCTGGATACAGATCAGAACATTGCCACATGGTCTTGCTTCTCAAGCCCGGGAAGGACCCGACCAGTCCGGAGAGCTATCTCCCAATTTCCTTCCTTAATCAGATTACCAAAATTTTAGCAGCCATCCTGGCGGCACAGTTGAATGGGGTACTCTCAGACTTAGTGCACAGGGATCAAACCGGATTTGTCAAGGGCCGCCTTCCCAACTCTAATCTTTTAAAAGAGGTACTGGCCTTGCAATCCCCTTTGAGATGGAATCCAGGCAGGACCCTTATTAGCTTAGATGCGGCTAAGGCTTTTGACTTGTGGAGTGGTCCTACCTACAGTGGGTTTTAGGACAATTCAGCTTGGGTGGTGATTTTCTCGATTGGGTACAATTGCTATATACCGATCCCCAGGCTCAGATACTGGTCAATGGAGTACTCTCCTCACCGTTTACTCTGGGCCGGGGCACTCGACAGGTTTGCCCCCTGTCGCACCTACTTTTTTGTATTATCACTAGAGCCCTTGCCTATTAAATTGCGAGCTTTACCTATGTAATCAGGGCATACACATTGGCAGAAAGCAGCTGAAATTGGGACTATATGCTGATGATATGATGCTGTTTATTTGGAACCCGGGCGAAGGACTAGGGGATATTTTACGGGTCATCAATCTCTTTGGCGCCTTTGCAGGCTTTCATCTAAATTTGTCGAAATCTGAGGTGCTGCCATTGGATGTGACCCTCCCGCAGCATTGGGTGGGCCCCTTCCCGCTAAGTTGGGCGCCTCAGTCCATCAAATATTTGGGCATCCACCTAGACGTGCAAAACAAACGGGCATATGTAGATAACTTCCTGCCAATATTGGAGAACACTTGGTGCCAATTGGATCAATGGCGGGGTCTTCCGCTGTCTTTACTGGGACGATGTGCTGTGGTTAAAATGGTAATTCTGCCTAAGTTTTTATATTGTCTCCGTTATCGGTGTGGATTCTGGAAAAAGGCCTGCGCTGCTTTAAATCAATGATTGGACCATTTATATGGGGTGGGAAATGGGCCCGCATTAAATATGACACCTTGAGACTGGATAAGGACCTGGGAGGCACTGCTATACCGGATTTGCGATTATATAATGTTGCCTGTTTGCTTTGTCATATACAAGAGTGGGCCTCGGGCAAGGCAAAATTTGACCCGGAGGCATTGTTATCAGCCTGGGCGCCGCCATTCTCACCGCTCAATCTCGCGCACTCACCGCAAGCTAAAATTCAGTCCCGGATTACCTCCGCCTTCTGGATGAAGGTTTGTTGAAAGGCTTGGGTGTGGTGGAGGACAGCAATTCATCGTAGCAGACAGATTTCCCCCCTTCTGTCTTTGGTTGGCAATGTCAACTTTCAGCCGGGACAAAGCAGCGGTGTTTTTCATCAGTGGGCAGCCCGTGGACTGTGGCTCTTATGGCAATGGGTGGACAAGGAGACCACCACCCTCCTTTCAGCAATTACAAGCAAAGTGGGCGATCCCCTCCATGCAGTTTTTTTGCCTACCTGCAAGCCCGACACTATTGCTTTCAAATCTGCGAGGGCGATCCGAACCAGCTGGTCTTGTCTGATGTTGAAGACTCTTTCTTTGACATCCTGCCACAAAATTAGAGTCTGGATGTACCAGTTAAAGGCCGCGCTACCTACGGTGCATCTTACTCACCCTGCGGCTGAGTGGCGAGATGATCTGGGGGAACCCGTTTCTGAAGAACTTCTGAAAAGAGCTTTCTCCGCATTGGAAGGCACTTGCCTTCAGTGGTGTTTTGGGAGACACAGTTTAAATTTCTGCATCGCACCTATCTTTCTCATGTCCGAGGCGCCACCAGACATTTATGGGCATCGGACCTTTGTCTCAAATGTGGCACACAAGTGGGGACTCTCTGTCACATGTATGTACAAAATTGGGACACTTTTGGTCGCAGATTCAGGGCTAGCTGGAATGGGTGTTGGACTGTACAATACTCTGGTCCGGGTCCTTATTCTTCCTACACCTTCTGCAGGAGGGAGAACGGCTTCCTCGCGGGGGTCTTACATATGTCTGCCTTGCCCTGGTACTGGCAAAAAAACAAGTGCTACAGACATGGAATTTGGACTCCCTGCCTGTTACTTCGACCTGGAAAAGTGCTATGCAACAAACCGCCAGGATGGAACTATTGCGGAAACGCTCCATGCCCTACCCAAAATGTCGTATTACTCCCCAGCCTTATTTCCGGCTGTGGGAACGCACACTTCAGCTATTATAAATATACTTGCTTATGTAGGGTTAGGCAGGGATGTGTGTGTGACTGCTGTAGTGGGAGGCCAGGGGGTGAGGAAGGGATGTTCGTTGGATACTAACAAGAAAAACTGAGAAAACATGAGACTGGTGGGCAAAATGTTCTCTCTGTATCACTCCAAGTTTTTTTTTGTTGTTCTGTTTGTGGTCAGTTTGTTGGATGGATACCTTTGTTTGTACATGATTCTGTTTGCCGCTGTTCTAATAAAAGATACTTTAAATAAAAAAAAAAAAAAGAAAAAGAGAGAAAAAAAATAGAATCATGTAGTTTCTATGTGCAAACCCCTAAATAAAACCCCACGTAATACGTTCTCTTGAATAGGAGAGCTAAAACCCTTAACACGGTGAGCTTGCCAGACTTTGTGCTGTATTCACCACAACGTGGCCACAGCAGATAAACAACAACCACAAGACTGAAGATTTTAATGGTGACAGCTTTCACAGCACTGTAACACTGAGGCTGGTGCTCCCGGCTTTTCATAATGCTATAGAAAAACTGACCAATCCAAATCAAACTAGCAGGGGACACAGAGTCCAGCTACAGAATCCAGTTTTGTTATAATCCTAAAAAAAACCAAAGAGAGAAATTTTCTCAGGAAGGGATTTGAACCCTCAAGCTGTTAACTTGGTTGGACTTTGCAGTGTATTTAGCAGGGCATGCTGCAGCGCCAGCCCCATCTAGTGGTGACAATGGTAATGACAAGGAGCTTGCTGACTGCTCACCAAACTGTTACACAAGAGCAGAGATCAGGAGAATCAATCTAAATGTCTATAGAATAAATAAAGAAAAATATAATTGAAGTGTAATAACTTCTATCACAAACCTCTAAAGAAGACTGCTGTCATTTATCCCCTTGCATATGGGACTTAAAACCACCAAAATGTTGCACTTGTCAAACACTGTCTTGCATTTTCCACACGGTGCTATGACAGATGGACTGCCATGGTAGTGCCATGGCAGTGATCTCCAAAGCACTGCGACCCCCCCTGACATTCTGAGTGAGCGCTAGATCCGCTAATTCCATGAAAGCAGTGATTTCACAAGGAGACCCACTCTGCACATGCAGCATTTCTGGTTGCTGTTGCATCCACTTGAATGCATAGAGAGAGGAATGCACCATGTCTGCTACAGCACCCACACGCCAGGCTGCTGCCATGGGCTGATACGCCTGGTATAAAAGCAGGTGCCCCTAATGGTCTGTGTGGATTTTGAGTTTACTTTGAGAAGTAAAAGAGCTTTTCTGTTTCCTTTTTCCTGTTAATTTGTAGAAGTTGGACCCCAAGCTTTAGGGTAAGGAGCCGTAGAGGTTTTTAATCTTAAACTCGCATCGACTGAGTAGTAGCTTTCTTCCCAAGAGATTTTTGAGTGTCTTTTATGAGAGACTGATTTTGCTTTTGAGAGGAAGTTTCTATCTCCCCTTCCTCCCCAGTTGGTGTGGGGGAGGAGCTGTTTGTTTAGCTGTGTATTCCCACTAATGCAGGGGATCGAGTTGCTCAACCACCAGGTGAGGGAGAAGTGGTGGTTACCCAACTGGTTCCAAGGTCTGGCTGGAAAGAGGAGAGGCAAGTCACCTACCAGCAGGCCGATGCAATATTGGCACGCGAAAAACAGGCATTTGTGATAGAGCACCCGCTTTCCTAACACATGCCCACCCACCTCTCCCAGGCGTGCGATGCGGTAGGGTAATGAGCGCCATGTTAAAAAGGAGGTGCTAGGGGAAATTGTGCGTCCCTACAGCTTCCTCGGCATCAAGCACCCAGGAGACATGGCTGTCAGTGCAGGTTAGGAAAACGGATGTTCAATACGAGCATCCATTTTCTCCGGCTGCTGGCACAATATATTCGCATGGTACACATGGCCTGCACCGTGTATATTGTGTGTATATATTGGCATTCAGAAATTTTTTTCAAGACTTTATTTTTTCCACGATACTATTTTCTGTGGTTCCTCCTACTGATACGCCCGTCTGTCGCAGACGGCTGCGACCGCTCTTGCTCACCTCTTTTTACACAGCATTGACTCCGTTGTAAAGACTTGCAGCCTCCGCCAGCTAAGGCTGGCCTGCCTACCACTCCCAGGCCTCCCTGGACGGCACCGACGCTGACGACTGCCATCTTGCCCTCAGAATCCCTTAGGCGCGCGCATGAGCCAATCTTAAGCCCATCATGGCGGGAACCTCTGGGGCGTCCTTCTGGATGATGTCATTCCACCAGGATACTTAAGCTGGCTGGCCCTGCCTACCGACGACTTGGCAACGAGTTCCCTCATTGCTGAATCCGCTTCGCTCACTACGGACTTCCCGTTCATGTTGCCTCTTCGGCGTGAGACGTTCTGGGTACCCGCTCCTCGGGGGCTCTTTCCTCATCTCTGGCTATCCACTCATTGGAGGGCCTATTGACTTGCACTGCTACCTGCCCCGTTCCCCAGGGTCTCTCTTGGAACCTCCGCTTCTGTGAGTACCTCCGCTCTGTGGACCTTTACAGTACCATTTCTAGTGAGGAACCCTCATCGGTGTACCCTGCGCTGCGGACCATTGCTGTGCCTTCACTACAGAGGTATTCCCCTCTGGGTATACTCCACTGCACAGACTCTGAGACTTTCTCTTGCACTTTCTCCTGCACTCCTCGCTCCTCGGGCAGTGCCTCTCTGTCTCTTAATAAAGACTCTAACCTATTGCTGTGTCTGACGTCACTGAGACCTCGCCTCC
>NW_021820441.1:0-31710 GCF_901001135.1 Rhinatrema bivittatum
CTCCCCCTTCCTCACTCCTTGTTATCCACAGAAGCAGCCCTCCCCCTTCCCCACTCCTTGTTATCCACAGAAGCAGCCCTCCTCCTTCCTCACTCCTTGTTATCCACAGAAGCAGCCCTCCCCCTTCCTTACTCCTTGTTATCCACGGAAGCAGCCCTCCCCTTCCTCACTCCTTATCCACAGAAGCAGCCCTCCCCCTTCCACACTCCTTGTTATCCACAGAAACAGCCCTCCCCCTTCCACACTCCTTGTTATCCACAGAAGCAGCCCTCCCCTTCCTCACTCCTTGTTATCCACAGAAGCAGCCCTCCCCCTTCCTCACTCCTATTATCCACAGAAGCAGCCCTCCCCCTTCCTCACTCCTTGTTATCCACAGAAGCAGCCCCCCCCCCTTCCTCACTCCTTGTTATCCACAGAAGCAGCCCTCCCCCTTCCTCACTCCTTTTTATCCACAGAAGCAGCCCTCCCCCTTCCTCACTCCTTGTTATCCACAGAAGCATCCCTCCCCCTTCCTCACTCCTTGTTATCCACAGAAGCAGCCCTCCCCCTTCCTCACTCCTTGTTATCCACAGAACCAGCCCTCCACCTTCCTCACTCCTTGTTATCCACAGAACCAGCCCTCCACCTTCCTCACTCCTTGTTATCCACAGAACCAGCCCTCCCCCTTCCTCACTCCTTGTTATCCACAGAAGCAGCCCTCCACCTTCCTCACTCCTTGTTATCCACGGAACCAGCCCTCCCCCTTCCTCACTCCTTGTTATCCACAGAAGCAGCCCTCCCCTTTCCACACTTCTTCTTATCCACAGAAGCAGCCCTCCCCCTTCCTCACTCCTTGTTATCCACAGAAGCAGCCCTCCCCCTTCCACACACCTTGTTATCCACAGAAGCAGCCCTCCCCTTTCCACACTTCTTGTTATCCACAGAAGCAGCCCTCCCCCTTCCTCACTCCTTTTTATCCACAGAAGCAGCCCTCCCCCTTTCTCACTCCTTGTTATCCACAGAAGTAGCCCTCCGCCTTCCTCACTCCTTGTTATCCACAGAACCAGCCCTCCCTCTTCCACACTCCTTGATACCCACAGATGCAGCCCTCCCCCTTCCTCACTCCTTGTTATCCACAGAAGCAGCCCTCACCCTTCCTCACTCCTTGTTACCCACAGAAGCAGCCCTCCCCCTTCCTCACTCCTTGTTATCCACAGAAGCAGCCCTCCCCCTTCCTCACTCCTTGTTATCCACAGAAGCAGCCCTCCCCCTTCCTCACTCCTTGTTATCCACAGAAGCAGCCCTCCCCCTTCCACACTCCTTGTTATCCACAGAAGCAGCCCTCCCCCTTCCTCACTCCTTGTTATCCACAGAAGCAGCCCTCCCCCTTCCTCACTCCTTGTTATCCACAGAAGCAGCCCTCCCCCTTCCACACTCCTTGTTATCCACAGAAGCAGCCCTCCTCCTTCCTCACTCCTTGTTATCCACAGAAGCAGCCCTCCCCCTTCCTCACTCCTTGTTATCCACAGAAGCAGCCCTCCCCCTTCCACACTCCTTGTTATCCACAGAAGCAGCCCTCCCCCTTTCTCACTCCTTGTTATCCACAGAAGCAGTCCTCCCCCTTCCTCACTCCTTGTTATCCATGGAAGCAGCCCTCCCCCTTCCTCACTCCTTGTTATCCACAGAAGCAGCCCTCCCGTTCCTCACTCCTTATCCACAGAAGCAGCCCTCCCCCTTCCACACTCCTTGTTATCCACAGAAGCAGCCCTCCCCCTTCCTCACTCCTTGTTATCCACAGAAGCAGCCCTCCCCCTTCCACACTTCTTGTTATCCACAGAAGCAGCCCTCCCCCTTCCTCACTCCTTGTTATCCACAGAAGCAGCCCTCCCCTTCCTCACTCCTTGTTATCCACAGAAGCAGCCATCCCCCTTCCTCACTCCTTGTTATCCACAGAAGCAGCCCTCCCCCTTCCACACTCCTTGTTATCCACAGAAGCAGCCCTCCCCCTTCCTCACTCCTTGTTATCCACAGAAGCAGCCCTCCCCCTTCCTCACTCCTTGTTATCCACAGAAGCAGCCCTCCCCCTTCCTCACTCCTTGTTATCCACAGAAGCAGCCCTCCCCCTTCCACACTCCTTGTTATCCACAGAAGCAGCCCCTCCCCCTTCCTCACTCCTTGTTATCCACAGAAGCAGCCCTCCCCCTTCCACACTCCTTGTTATCCACAGAAGCAGCCCTCCCCCTTCCTCACTCCTTGTTATCCACAGAAGCAGCCCTCCCCCTTCCACACTCCTTTTTATCCATGGAAGCAGCCCTCCCCCTTCCTCACTCCTTGTTATCCACAGAAGCAGCCCTCCCGTTCCTCACTCCTTATCCACAGAAGCAGCCCTCCCCCTTCCACACTCCTTGTTATCCACAGAAGCAGCCCTCCCCCTTCCTCACTCCTTGTTATCCACAGAAGCAGCCCTCCCCCTTCCACACTTCTTGTTATCCACAGAAGCAGCCCTCCCCCTTCCTCACTCCTTGTTATCCACAGAAGCAGCCCTCCCCTTCCTCACTCCTTGTTATCCACAGAAGCAGCCATCCCCCTTCCTCACTCCTTGTTATCCACAGAAGCAGCCCTCCCCCTTCCACACTCCTTGTTATCCACAGAAGCAGCCCTCCCCCTTCCTCACTCCTTGTTATCCACAGAAGCAGCCCTCCCCTTCCTCACTCCTTGTTATCCACAGAAGCAGCCCTCCCCCTTCCTCACTCCTTGTTATCCACAGAAGCAGCCCTCCCCCTTTCACACTCCTTGTCAGTATTAAACCGCTTCCTCGTTCCCCTCCCCTTCCATCACCTTCTTCCTTTTCCTCTCCCCCTTCCCCCTCCCCTGCTGAGGCTTCTTATCAGATTTCCTTTTCTCTCTCTGCTGTCCTATTGTCCCAGCGTGGTCACATGACTTATTGGCGTGTTGTTCCTGTCTTTATTTCTAGCGAGCTCCCTTCTACATGTAAAGTTCTGCACGTGAGCAGTTTGTCCTTAATCACGTCGGTGCTGCTAAAGCCACTAAGATCAGGAACTCGGTGTTACGGATTATAAGTGACGAAAGATGACCACAGACAGGGGATAAAAGAAATAGAGGATAGAAAGAGGAACTTTCTGAGAAAGATTCACAAGCTTTAAACCAGCAACAATTAATGTGAATAGTTATCAGGAGCTAAAGTTTAGACTTACCTCTTGAGACTTAGAGGAACTATCACCCTAAATGAAAGAAAGAGAGCATTGAGATTAGGGAGAATCTCTCCGGGGAGGTTACAGAATAGCAAAGTCACTTTATAGGGGAGACCCCAGGGTGAGAAACAAACTCCTGATCACCAGGAGACTTCTGCCCAGTCTGAGGATTTGTTTTTGCATTAAAACCTTCCTGATTAGAGCCTCCGGGTGAGAGAGTCACAGTGGGATCTGTGTTACAGTGCATGACATGATGTGATCTCCATGTAAAAGTGAGGGACTAACAAAACAGCAAGGGAGGCTGCTTAATAAAGCCGTGGAAGCAGAAATACACAATAAGCAGCCTAATGTCCAAAAATAACAAATTTGTTATTTTTGGACATTAGGCTGCTTATTGTGTATTTCTGCCTCCATGTAAAAGTAACATCCCACATCAGGAGATATCAGACCCAGATCTGAGGATCAGAAGTAAAATCCCCCAAGTTCCCCAGCAGACGCTCTCACCCTCACCTGGTTTTCCTATCATCATCCTTTGGATTCTGGGACCCATTCTGTTTTAGCATTTTATTGAGGGATGAGAAAGAAATCTCCCGCACATTTACCAATGGAAACAGTGCTTGGTGCATCACACAATATAATAGACACACAGGGCCTGATATTCAAAGCCCGTTCAGTATTATTTAGCTGGATAAGTGGGACTTATGTGGTTAAGTAGTGGCTTCTGTATATGTGCCAAGGTCAGAGGCCACCTCGTAGCTATGTAAATCCCTTATTCATCTAAAAATGTACCTGTCAGTGGGGGGATCGGGCACTGCGAGTTAGTCATACTACTTATTAGGGATGTGAATCGGTTTTTGACGATTTAAAACAATAGTCAGATATAGTTTAAATCGTCAAAAATCATTAGCGCCGCGATACAATAACAATTCCCCCGATTTATCGTCAAAAAATTTACGATTTTTTATGATTTAAAAAAAAAACAAAAACCATGACGATCAGATTTCCCCCCCTATTAAAAATCCGGCCCTATGCTGCTAACTTCCGATATATGGACTTAGCCGTGTACGTTCTACAGTTAACCACAGAAGAGTCATTAGGAAGGGCTAAAATGAGTCAGTTACACTTATCCAGCTAAGCTCTCAGACATAAGCTTATTTGCTCAGAGGCAGATACATTGGAACTTATCCAGATAAGTTCTAACCAACTTAAGCCTGGATTTTCTAACCTACAGCGGCATCGTGAATCACGCGGTACAGGGGGGAGGGCCTGCGATCGCACCTCCGTGGTGCGATCGCTGCCGGCTTTCGCACCCAATAGCGCCATCGTAAAAGGCGGCGCTCTTGGGCGCGCTAGTGGCAGCAAATAGGGTTCTTACCTTTTCGCTGTCCGCGCTGTCTTTGCGGCATCCACCCCTGACTCCTCCTCTTCTGGGGCAGAAGCCGCCCCGACTCCGCCCCTTTTTAGCTATCGCACGCGAAAAGTCCCTTTTCGCGTGCGCTAGCTTTAGAAAATGACCCCCTAAGTTACTTAACCGGCCAGAAATAATTATTTACCTACAGTAGAATGTAACATTAATTAAAAAACAACCTCTGTGATAAACAATCTAATGAACGCAGGGAAAGTTTCAACTCATGCCAAAGTCTCAGATTTTGGGGTTCCGATGTCTATTTATCTGGCCCTGGGGCATGGTGGACGATCAACATCAGTTCAGATGGCAGCTGGAACAATCCATACATTTATACTCTATAATACAATGCACTAACACAAATTCTTTGAGAGCCCCAGGCTCAGTAAATGTAAAAATGTGCACATAGCCTAGTTTTACATGTTTAAATAACATAGTAAAATTGCCCAGAATTCAGTTTCTGTAAATGTACACACGTAAATTGGTTGTAAGAGTGGAAGTGTCTGTATTGAAATAGCCCAGGGCTCAGTTTGTGTAAATGTATACATGTAACCTGGTTTTATGTGTGTAAATGGCTGTACTAAAATAGCCCAGGGCTCAGTTTGTGTAAATGTATGCATGTAACCTGGTTATATGTGTGTAAATGTCTGTACTAAAATAGCCTGGGCTCAGTTTGTGTAAATGTATGCATGTAACCTGGTTTTATGTGTGCAAATGTCTGTACTATTTATTTATTTATTTATTATTTTTATTATACCGAGTTTCATGATAAGAATCACATCAACCCGGTTTACAATTAACATGTGTGTGGAGGCAGGGAGTAACATAGTGATAAACATTTCCCAATTCAACATTAAATATAGTGTGAAACTTAAAAAATATTAAAACAATAATTAGGACGTGAGAAAGTTACAAAAAACAGGGAATAATAACTAGGACCAGAAAGGGGGAGGGAATTAAAAAAGAGAATATTTACATTTCAGCCAACTATATTAGCCTGGGACTCAGTTTGTGTAAATGTGTGCATGTAACCTGGTTTTATGTGTGTAAATATCTGTACTAAAATAGCCTGGGCTCAGTTTGTGTAAATGTATGCAGGTAACCTGGTTTTATGTGTGTAAATGTCTGTACTAAAATAGCCTGGGGCTCAGTTTGTGTAAATGTATGCATGTAACCTGGTTTTATGTGTGTAAATGTCTGTACTAAAATAGCCTGGGGCTCAGTTTGTGTAAATGTATGCATGTAACCTGGTTTTATGTGTGTAAATGTCTGTATAAAATAGCCTGGGGCTCACTTTGTGTAAATGTATGCATGTAACCTGGTTTTATGTGTGTAAATGTCTGTACTAAAATAGCCTGGGGCTCACTTTGTGTAAATGTATGCATGTAACCTGGTTTTATGTGAAATCGTTGGTGCAGTGTGCTGCAGCAGTCAAAAAAGCAAACAGAATGTTGGGAATTATTAGAAAAGGAATGATGAATAAAACGGAAAATGTCATAATGCCTCTGTATCGCTCCATGGTGAGACCACACCTTGAATACTGTGCACAATTATGGTCGCCGCATCTCAAAAAAGATATAATTTCGATGGAGAAGGTACAGAGAAGGGCTACCAAAATGATAAGGGGAATGGAACAACTCCCCTATGAGGAAAGACTAAAGAGGTTAGGACTTTTCAGCTTGGAGAAGAGACGACTGAGGGGGGATATGATAGAGGTGTTTAAAATCATGAGAGGTATAGAACGGTTAGATGTGAATCGGTTATTTACTCTTTCCGATAGTAGAAAGACTAGGGGACACTCCATGAAGTTAGCATGGGGCACATTTAAAACTAATCGGAGAAAGGTCTTTTTTACTCAACGCACAATTAAACTCTGGAATTTGTTGCCAGAGAATGTGGTTAGTGCAGTTAGTATAGCTGTGTTTAAAAAAGGATTGGATAAGTTCTTGGAGGAGAAGTCCATTACCTGCTATTAAGTTCACTTAGAGAATAGCCACTGCCATTAGCAATGGTTACATGGAATAGAATTAGTTTTTGGGTACTTGCCAGGTTCTTATGGCCTGGATTGGCCACTGTTGGAAACAGGATGCTGGGCTTGATGGACCCTTGGTCTGACCCAGTATGGCATTTTGTTATGTTCTTAAATGTCTGTACTAAAATTGCCTGGGGCTCAGTTTGTGTAAATGTTTGCATGTAACCTGGTTTTATGTGTGTAAATGTCTGTACTAAAATAGCCTGGGGCTCAGTTTGTGTAAATGTATGCATGTAACCTGGTTTTATGTGTGCAAATGTCTGTACTATAATAGCCTGGGACTCAGTTTGTGTAAATGTGTGCATGTAACCTGGTTTTATGTGTGTAAATATCTGTACTAAAATAGCCTGGGCTCAGTTTGTGTAAATGTATGCAGGTAACCTGGTTTTATGTGAGTAAATGTCTGTACTAAAATAGCCTGGGACTCACTTTGTGTAAATGTATGCATGTAATCTGGATTTATGTGTGTAAATGTCTGTAGTAAAATAGCCTGGGGCTCATTTTGTGTAAATGGATGAATGTAACGTGGATTAATTTGTATAAATGTCTGTAGTAAAATAGCCTGGGGCTCAGTTTCTGCAACTGTATGCATATAATATGGTTTTATGGAGTAATTGTCGGTAATAAAATAGTCTGTGATCAGTTTTTGTAAATGCATGCATTTAACATGGAAAATTTCAGAAGAGTTTTATAATTTTTAATTTTCTCTGGGACAGATTACTGTAATTCATTACAATTAGGCATTCCCTCCTCAACCCAATGCTCTCCCCAACTGCTTCAGAATTGTGCAGCCAGGAGGTGGAGGAGCGAGGAAGCACCTGATATCAGACTATCATTACCTGCTGGAGGAGAGGAAGGGATGAGGTGAGCTCTCCAAGCCCCAAACAGACCCACAGCAACTGATTTCCTTAACGCTGATGTCATCAAGGGGCGACTGGCTATTTCTTTAAAAGCCAGCCCCCTGCGGCGCTTGCCAATGCCGGCGCGTCACCGAAGCCATGCACGCCTAAGGGGCGCGCGGCTTTGTTGGAGTTCTTTGGGAACTATTTCTGAATCTGGACTTTACATTTCAACTTATATCCACCTCTAAAAAACTGTGAGTACTTGAAATATTTTGCTTATTTCGTAGCTTCCTAGATCCAAAACCTCCACCCAGGAAGGAAGTTGAATTGAATTGGAGATTGTAGTGAAGAAAGAGTTGTTGAATCTTTTTTTTTTTCCTTAACGATGCCTCACACTAAAAGGAAGGCCAAAATAAGGGAGATGACCACATCATCTCCCTTGATAGAAGCTTCCCAGTTGCAGATAACTGCCTTTTTCACTCCAACACATGGTATTGTACCGGAGGAAAGGGCTATTGAAGAACCAGGCATAGAGTGGATGCCTGTTCCTCCAGCTGAAACATCTCTAATTCCCGGGGCTCTGAGTACTCCTCCTCCACCCCAGTTAATACCTCCAGATTTTTTAAATATACAAGGCGATCAAGGGAATAAGGGAGGAGGAGGCCTGGCAAAAGAGGGAATTTGAGAAACTAGAGTGTAAAGTAATATTTCCTTACAATTGGAAAGACCCATACAAATAACATTAGAATCCCTCTGGTCTTCTATCAGATCCTTAGAGACTGCAATTCTTAATTTAACAAAGATAACAATGGATTCAAAACAGCGTTTTTCAGATATTGAAATTTCCATTTTAAACTCGGATAAAGAAGTGAGAATGGTTAAGATGGAAAGGTGTCATCAAAGACTCACAAAAACTTAGATATTATATGATAAGAGGCATGAAACTATTGAAAACTCATTGAAATATCTAAATCTCAGAGTATTAAATTTCCCTAGACATCCATTAATAACATCTCAAGATATGTTCAAAGAATATTTGAGTCACGTATTAAAAATGCCACAACAAGCTATGCCAGCTTTCTCTAAGATATACTATACCACAGCTAAGGGATCCGTACCACCAGGTGGCAAACCAGGAGAAACATCATTACATTTAACAGCAATAATTGAGGCTACCTCTGAAACTATTATTACCACTAGATCTACGTTGCTTGTTTCTTTCCTTTTCGCTTCAGATAGAGATGCAGTCTTTCGAAACAGAACGGAACTTTTTCATGGCGAAAAAATTTGGACCTACCCCGACTTCTCAAGAGTTATGCAAGAGAGGAGGAGGAAATTTCTTGCAGTAAAACAAGAGGTAGAAAGTAAGGGGGGTAAAATGACCCTAAAATTCCCATGTAGATGTGAACTACTGTATCAAAATCAGAAATATATATTTTATGAAATATCACAGTTACGATCCTTCCTCGATTCCCATACCCATGAGACTTTAGCTACAGGAGCTGAGCCAAAGTAGATATATACTATGTGAATCTCCTATTTTCAATTGTTAGGAGGGTTTAATTCCCTTAATTTACCTCTAACCGCTATTAAATGCATCTTCTTATCCTGGGGATTACCCCTTAATATACAGAATCTGAAGTATGATTTTCATTTAAATATTGTTATGGTATATAGTTTATAAATGTATCTGTATTCCAAAAGTATTTCTTTTTGTATTTTGAAATAAAAAAATTAAATTTTTTATTTCAAAATTAAAATTTTTGTATTTTGAAAAAAAAAAAAAAAAAGAATTGTGCAGCCAGATTGCTCTCGGGCACAAAAAGATATGACCATATCACTCCGGTACTTGCCGATGTACACTGGCTCCCGCTCAGGGCTGGAATTAAATATATGACTCTTATATTAATTCTGAAATTGATGAATGCTACAAACAGTCCTCGGGAAGGTTCTAGACTATGTATATTTTCAAGCTATACAGAACACTAAGGGGCGGATTTTAAAAGTGTTATGCGTGTAATATGCACGCGTAACCCTTTTAAACCCACTCTTGTGCATGCCGACCCTATTTTGCATAGGCCCGGAGACGCGCGGAAGCCCAAGGGTGCGCCAATGTCCCGGGGCTTGAATAAAGGGGGAGGGAGTGGGCAGAGCAGGGTGGCACGGGGGCGGGGCGGGACCAAAGCCGGGAGATCGCCGGCGCGTGCGGGCAGGCGATAATAAAAAAATAAAGATGAGGGGATTTAGGTAGGGCTGGGGGGCGGGTTAGATAGGGAAAGGGAGGGGAAGGTGGGGAGGTGGAAGGAAAGTTCCCTCCGAGGCCGCTCCAATTTTGGAGCGGCCTCGGAGGAAATGGGGAAAGCCGTTGGGGCTCCCCTAGGGCTCGGCACGCACAAGGTGCACAAGTGTGCACCCTCTTGTGTGCGCCGACCCCGGATTTTATAACATGTGCGCGGCTGTGCGTGCATGTTATAAAATCGGGCGTAGATTTGTGCGCGCCAGGTTGCGCGCACAAATCTACACCCGTGCGTAGGTACGGAAATCTGGCCCTACGGTCGGAAAATAAAGGGCGATGAGAAGTCCCTACAGTTGGACAGGCACATGTCGTTGACGTGAGGGAAAGAGCTCCTTCATTACGTGGTCAGGCCCTTCGGGCTACCTTACCAGAACATCTCAGAACACAGAGAGGCTCAAAGGTTTTTAAAAAGGAACTAAATGCCTGCCCCACTGAGAACAGCAGATTGAATTATTCTGTAGCAGACCATTGCTTTTTTTTTTTTTATTGTACCATTTAAGATGTGTTTTTATATTTTGTTTTACTTGTTATAACATTTTTGATATGTGTTGTATTCTTGTAAACCGATATGATGGCTTGAGTAGTGATATATATTTATAATATAAAGAAATAAATAACCTGGATTTGAGTGTGTAAATGTTTCTACAGAAATATGTCCCAGGCCTTGGTTTGTATTAACGTTAGCAGCCGCCACTTGCTCCTTGTCCGTCGTCCCATCTCGATTTACCTGACCCCTCCCCTATCACCCATTTTTGGTCATTATCCTCCATACTAGTAATCTCACAGACTCTGTCCTTGGTATATAAACTGGCCGCAGCTTTTATTTTTAAACATAACATGATGGGGTGGAGCCAAGATGGCGGCAGGCGTGTAGCGGCAGAGAGGAGCTGGCCGTTTCTTTTCTCTCCGTTTATTAGAATCTTCTCTAAGAATGCCTCCTAAAAGGAAAGGCAGAGTTAGGGTATATCCCTCGATGCCCTTAACACTGCCCGGCCAGAAAACGATCCCCGAACTGACCGCTGTTTATCCTGTTGGGGGAGCGAGCCCCGCTGATGGAAAACCGATGGGAGCGGTGAATCTGTCTGGGAAGACATCTCTAAGTCCCCCCCCAGATCTGAGAACTCCGGCTGCGCCAGGACCCTACCAACTCCCTGTGCTGACGCCGAGCGATGGGATACCGGAGAGTATCGCGAGGGAGTATCGCGGAGGGAGCAGCCTCCGAGTCGGAAGGTCCCGGATCAACAATGGCGCCGGGCGAGTTTGGCCAAGCAGGAGCGGCAGGGAGTGCGGAGATAGGACTCTAGGAGTGGAGCGACGCTTGTCCCAGTCAGGGAAGCAGTGAGAGAAGAGCCGTCTGAAGAACATCCCGACTTACAGACGCTCCTGGAAATGGAAGACATCGCCAAACCGACTACGGTAACTCTAGAGTCCCTGTGGGAATTACATGCTTCATACCGCCCTATGTTTAAGGGCTATTCTCAACAGGAATCGCACCTTCTCAATTGCCGGCCCTAAGCTCTGGAATGATCTACCGCCCAACCTTCGTATGGAACCCTGCCCCTTCAAATTTAGAAAACAGTTAAAAACATGGCTCTTTCATCAAGCCTTCCCAGATTAACATTCTGATCCCCCGTCACTTCCACTGACACCCCCCCCCCCCCTTTTTTTCCCGGCCGGCTTGCCTGCCTGTATAATTGTATAAATGTATAACTATATAATTGTATAACTGTATAATTGCCTCCACCTACCCCTGGCTCAATTTGTATATAATATATATAATGTACACATACACATCTAATTAACCTTGTTACTGTTCCTCTCGCCTTCTCTCCTTCTATCTTAGTTTGGGATCCCCCCTCTGACCCCCTGTTCTTAGTTCTCCCCCTCCCCTCCCCCTGTTATTTGTATTTTCTATCTATTGTTACAATGTAAACCGATATGATGTATATTTTAATGTCGGTATAGAAAACCTGTCAAATAAATAAATAAATAAATTATCTTTAATATCCGGGAAAATGGACAGAATATCACTAGAACAGGATAATCGATTTCAAGAGCATACAGACAAGATTGGTGTGTTAGAAGAATCTGTAAAGGCAGGGCAGGATGTTTGTGCAAAGTTAATCCAGGAAAAACAAACTGTGTCTAGAAAGCTGGAAATCATGGAGAATAAAATGGGAAGACTGAATCTGAGAGTTTTAAACTCTCAGAACTGCCTCGTGTAACTTTTAAAAAGTACCTAACAGAAGTTTTGAGAATCCCTATTGAGAGTATACCATCTTTTAATAAAGTGTACTTTTTGCCTAAGAGAGGCGGGGAGTTAGTCAGCCACAGCTAGATATTGGGAATTTAACAGTTCCTAGAGTCCTCATTTGAAATAGTAGAAAGATCAACTTTACTTGTTTCTTTAACATTGGCAGCTTGCACCTCCGTGTCCTCCCCCTCTTCCTTTTACCAGACCACCATACATTAATCACACATATACCAGGATTGGTGAAAACAGCCCGCAGCTTTTATTAATTATTAACATCAAACCAAACGTTTGGTACCCGAGTATTAGTGCGTCAATCAAATATTACCAAACTGGGCTTCGTACCGGAGTCCGCCATTTTACCCAGTCCGCCCCACGATCTTACTGGCCCCCCGCCATGTCCAAGCCATGGGGCCATCCCCCAGGCAGCCCACGCCCACCTCTACGCACTTCTCCTTCACCTAGGACCCCGGTTTCTCCACCGTGTCCTCCAGGCCCCTCCTGGCCCACTGACTCGGGTACCCCCGCCACCAGACCGGGATAGTGTTGCACTTGTCCCGGCCTGGCCCGGCGCTCGCCCCGTATTTAAGGCCCGGCGCGTCGATGCGAGCCGGCGCGGTGACGTCGACGCGCCCTGGCGCGATGACGTCATCGCGCCCCGATGCCGGCCCTGCAAATGATGTCCTGCCTTGCCAGGGCACCCCCTCCCCACCCCCCACCCGGGCCGCTCCAGCATGATCGCCGAGGTAAGCCGACCCCAGGGAAAACTTTCTAAGACAGCCTGTCCAAATATTCCCGGATATGGCCAAACTAACACAGGAGAGGAGGAAAGCTTTTTTGCTGATGAGACAGGAATGTAACACTATTGGGGCTAAGTTTCTTTTAAGATACCCGTGTAAATGCGTGATAACGTATAATAAAGATGTCTTTATTTTTTTTTTTTTGCCCCAGAGCAATTAAGAATGTTTCTTGACACTAGAAAAAGGAGCTTATTAACACCTTCCCCTAGAGACAGAGCTTTGAATACCTCAGACAATGGTAATGAAGGATAAATAATTATTAAGCCTGTGAAGCCAATTACTGATAATTTTCTAACTGAATATTCTCCCTTTAAATCTAATTTATCCACCCCCTCACTAACAGATTGTGGTTAAATTGTATTTAAATTTCAATTTCCTCTTGAAGTAAGATGTAAAATTGGCAAGATTGCTGAGTTTCTGTGCAAAGTTTTCTGTCTGCTTTGTATTTGTTTAAAACTAAAATTCAGGTGAAGATTATTTCAGAGGCCAGAGATGGGGAGAGGGTTGAGAGATCAGTAAAGGCAATGTGGATAGAGGGAAGAATTGGAATGGGACACAGATGTTGGTTTCAGAGTGAGAAATTTTGTGTTCATCTATGCAAAGCAGCAGAAAACTAGAGAGTAAGAATCTCAGCTGAGCAGACTTGGACGGGAGTGCATTGATCATTTTCCTCCATCGTTTACACATTCAGCACAGGAGGATTCATTCTGATTACAAAGTCTTAAAATCAGTAAAATCAGGAACCTGGTTTAACCAGCTGTTCGTGAAAGAAAGTGACCACAGACAGGAGATCAAAGATACAGAGGTTAGAAAAGGAATTTGCTGAGACAGTAAGAGAAATTCAAACCTCGTAACAATTAATGTGAATATTTATCAGGAGCTAAAGTTTAGGCTTACCTTAGGATGCTTCGGGCCAGGTTTACCCTAAATGAAAGAAAGAGAGCAGTGAGATTAGGGAGAATCTCTCCCGGGAAGGTCACAGAATAGCAAAGTCACTTTATAGGGGAGACCCCAGGGTGAGAAACAAACTCCTGATCACCATGAGATTTCTGTCCAGTCTGAGGATTTGCTTTTGCATTAAAACCTTCCTGATTAGAGCCTCCGGGTGAGAGAGTCACAGTGGGATCTGTGTTACAGTGCATGACATGATGTGATCTCCATGTAAAAGTAACGTCCCACATCAGGAGATATCAGACCCAGATCTGAGGATCAGAAGTAAAAACCCCCAAGATCCGCAGCAGACGCTCTCACCTTCTCCTGGTTTTCCTATCATCATCCTTTGGATTCTGGTTCCCGTTCTGTTTTAGCAGTTTATTGTGGGATGTGAAAGAAATCTTTAGCACATTTAGCAATGGAAACCTGAAGTATCATAAGATGCAAACAGTGCTTGCTGGCATCACACAATATAATAGACACTAGGGATGTGCAGAGCAAAATTTTATGTTCATATTTTTTATGTCCGAAAGGGGGTCCCACTTGCGGCCAATATGGACATAAAAAAAATCCAATGAGTTGGGTATATGTACATATGTGCAAAAAAAAAATTTAAACCCCCTCACCCTCCTTAATCCCCCCCCCAGACTTACCACAACTCCCTGGTGATCGAGCGAGGAGTGAGGACGTCATTTCTGCAATCCTTGGCGAGAAGCATGTGACGTCGGTGGCACGTCGAGTGACGCGGCGTCACGTGATTCCCGGCTCGTTCGCGCCGGACGGCTCGTTCGGCCCAAAAAGAACTTTTGGCCAGCTTGGGGGGGCCTCCTGACCCCCTCAAGCTGGCCAAAAGTTCTTTTTGGGCCGAACGAGCCGTCCGGCGCGAACTCGCCGGGAATCACGTGACGTCGCGTCTGAGTGACGCGGCGCCACGTGATTCCCGGCGAGTTCGCGCCGGACGGCTCGTTCGGCCCAAAAAGAACTTTTGGCCAGCTTGGGGGGGTCAGGAGGCCCCCCCAAGCTGGCCAAAAGTTCTTTTTGGGCCGAACGAGCCGGGAATCACGTGACGCCGGCGTCACTCGACGTGCCGCCGACGTCACATGCTTCTCGCCAAGGATTGCAGAAATGGCGTCCTCACTCCTCGCTCCATCACCAGGGAGTTGTGGTAAGTCGGGGGGGGGATTAAGGAGGGTGAGGGGGTTTATATTTTTATTTTGGCTCAACAATCGCGATTTCCCACATATCGAACATATCTATGTTCGATATGTGGGAAATCCGATCGTTTATGTCGAATCAATTTTTTAAGTAAAAAAAAAATATGAGTTGCGTTTTACTAATGCGGTCAATCCGAATGCACACCCCTAATAGACACACTGGGCCTGATATTCAAAGCTCGTTCAGTGTTATTTAGCTGGTTAAGCTGGACTTATGTGGTTAAGTAGTGGCTTCTGTATATTTGCGCATGTTCAGTAGCCACCAGTAGTTGTGTAAATCCCTTATTCGTCTAAAAATTACCTGCATTAGTTAAAGCCTGTCAGTGGGCAAATTGGGGCAGTGCGAGTGAGCCACACTACTTATGCAGCTAACTGCATAAGGACTCAAATTAATCAGACTTATCCAGCTAAGCCCTCATTTATAAGCTTATATATTCAGAGGCATAGCCGTGCTGCTGAATATACAGCGAAACCTAGCCAGATAAGTTCTAACCGACTTAGGGGGTCACTCTCTAAAGCTATCGCATGCAAAATGTCTCTTTTCGCGTGCGATAGCCAGATCGGGGCAGAGTCGGGGAGGAATCGGCACCAGAAGGGGAGGAGTTGTGTTACGGGCCCGGGCCGTGCCCCGGGACCTGCACTCACCACGCGGCCCGGTCCGGCCGAGGGAACTCCTCCTCTTCGGCCTCCCAGGCCCGAGACGCGGCCCACCGCGGCGGGGAGAACGCCGTCGCCGCTGCGCGGCTGGCCCCGCCCCCTAGGCACGCGCACGCGCGCCGGGGCTTCAGATTTAAAGGGGCCAGCACGGGAAAGTTAGGACAGCCTCCCAGTGACGTGAGACGCTGTCGGATTATTTAAACCCGGCAGGCACAGCTATGCCTCACCTTGCAATGAGGTTCACTCAGTCCCCTGAGTTGCTAGTTGCTGCGCTTGGATCTTGGATCATCTCTTCTGGCTTCTGACCCGACTTCATCTCCTGACTACGTCTTCAGCTTCCGCCCCTGGTTTTGGTTTTGACTTCTGGCTTCCGACTCGGCTCCGTCCCACGACTCTGATTCCAGCTTCCGCCCCTGGCTCTGGCTTCGGACCTCTGACTTCCGGCTTCGTCCTTGGACTCCGACTTCAGCCTCTTCCACCACCTCAGGTATTCGGTACTCGGTGGCCCAGAGGATTCTCCTAAGTCCCAGCGGCTCGGTGAAGACTCTCCTAGCCTCCTGGGCCCTGCCGTCCTCATCGTCCATCTCTTCGTCCGCTGCCCGGATCCTTGGTTGCATAGGGTCCCGCCTAAGTCCAAGAGGTCCGGGTTCCTATGGGCTCCTCCTGGGGGGGGACTTCCAGTGGTGAAGTCTTCGCCGGGGTCTCTTCAGTGCCGCCTCCCGCCTGTGACGCTCCCTGTGCGTTCCCACAGTATAACATCCGCAGTCCCAGCCGGCCCAAGGGTCCACGACCATAACAAGTTGGGGCAGCACAGGGGCAGACAAGGTGAAAAGATTACGGACGGCAAAAAGGTAAAAACCCTTTTCGATGCCACTGGCGCGCCCAATAGCGCCACCTTTTACGATGGCGCTATTGGGTGCGAAAACCGGCAGCCATCACACTGCTGAGGTGCGATGGCTGCCGGCTTTCACATCCCACCCCCCGCCCCCCGTTACCGCGTGATTCAGGGAGCCCTTCGACATAAGACAATCGAGCCCTAAGTTACTGAACCGGCCAGAACTAATTATTTAACCCACAGTAGAATTTAACATTAAGAACTATTCAAAGACTGTAAGTTCATTGAAACTTTTTTATTTGCTGACCTTTAAGTGTAGTTCTTTAAGCTGTTATTATGTGGACCTCTCAAGCTTCAATCGCACTTTCAATAATTTTTAATTTGCATTTATTGTCTTGCAGAAAAGCACTTTTTTGGCATTTCTACTGCTTGATTTTACACATATACCCTTATTAATTCTGCCGTCAGGTGCCTTTGCAATTTTGGCCCCTGAAGCAGACCGTGGTGCATGCCGGGCTTGTTTCAGTTTTGGGCACATGAGGACCGCTAGCTTTGGACTCTCTGGTGGTCAATATAAGTTACTGGTCACAGTGACTGGGTGTGGGCAGGTATCAGATAGCACTTTCTACAGGGACTCGTCTGAGCCTTTTTAATCCAATATTTTTGCATGTGGTGCACATCAAGCATTTAAAATTAATAAACCCATTCTTAGAAAGTTCTGGGCCGATGATTAAATATGAGCGGGTTGGCAGGGAAAAATTAAAAGTACCTGCTCCGGTGTTATGAAGGTCCTCATTTGTGAATTTGGCGCTGAGCCTATTTGAACTATTTATTTGTGAGAGTTTTGGGGAACATGCTTTTCTTATACTCATATTTTTGGATTATAATTTGTTTGATTTCACAAAATGAAACTCCATGGGTATCACTAGATGAACCACCAGGAAATAATATTTCTTCACAGAGAGGGGTGGTGGATGCCTGGAATTCGTTTCGGGGAAAAGGTAGTGGGGATGATGACTATCAAAATATTCAATAGCACATGGGATAAAGGCTAGAGTGGGAAATGAGGAAAAGAGCTGCCACCCCTAAGAGAAGGCAGGGGGGGTTATTATTACCCCCCCAATCAATTAGCTTTCAGGATTTTCATGCATCTGCACCCATGCTCTCCACTTTGACAGTGGGGGGAGGAGAATGGCATTCAGACGACGGCCAACGCTTGGCCCGGACGTTCATGCTCCAGGATAACGGTATGCAGATATGATGGGGAGAAGCGTATTGTCTGAAGTCTGGGTTTCACAGCTGCTTTGTTTTTATTGTTAATATTAACCGAAGGCTTGGGGGATAGACTGCACGGGGCGGCATTTGCTGCTACTCTTATATATAAGCTTGGGGGTAACCTGCACGGAGCGGCAGTTACTATAATAACCGGGCGGGCTAGATGGACCGTTTGGTGCATTTTTACTGCTCCATGCCCGTAACCTCCATGAACCCTTTTCTTCATTCCCATACTCTATCCTTTAGGGATCCACAGTGTTTATCCCATGCCTTTTTGAATGCATTTGTTGTTTTCATCCTCACCGCCTCTTCTAGAAGGGCCTTCCGGGTACCCATCACTCTCTCTGGACTGCCTCCATCCTGTCTCTGTCCTTTTTGAGATACGGTCTCCAGGACGTAATACTCCAGGTGAGGCCTCACCAAGAACCCTGTACAAGGGAATTACCATTTCCTTTTCCCTGCCTGCTATTCCTCTCTCTGTTCAGCCCAGCATTCTTCTGGTTTTAGCTATCGCCTTGTCATTTTGCTTCAGACTGCTAGACGCTATGACACCAAGGACCCTCTCCCAGTCTGTGCACATCAATCTTTCACCGCCCATCACATCTATGTGCTAAAAGGGATGGTGCAACTCCCCCTACGAGGAAAGGATAAAGAGGTTAGGGCTGTTCCGCTTGAGAAGAGATGGCTGACGGTGGATACAATAAAAATCTATAAAATCAGAGTCACGTGATGTGGTGAGCGGAGGTGGACATCTTTCTCCAGGCTCCGGGTGCCACATTCCCAACATTTATAAAAAGGAGCGATCTATAACTCGATTATACTCCAGCAATACTCAGTTTGGCTTGCAGCATATGTCCATTGTGCATTTTATGTAACGTTCCCCGCAGCTGATGGCCACAAAGGGAGGAAAGAAGGAGAAAGAAAAATCTAAGGGGCCAGAGATGACCATGGCCGCAGCGCATGAGCAGTAAGGCGAATCCTCTCGATCGGCTGTGACTCTCGCTGAAATCAAAGAGGCGGTGTTAGCAGTGCTCGATGAGAAACGGACAGGGATATCCTCCCAATTGATAGAGATAACTGCAGGACTTACTGAACTAGGTCTCTGGCGGAAGGCCACACTTCTGTTTTAGAAGATGACTCGCTTCCCGTGTCGGCAAAAAATGGCAGCGCAGGAGAAGGTCCTAGCAGAACGTTCCAACAAGCTAGATGTCTTAAAAAATCAGGCCAGATGGTCCTGCCTGCTCTTTTTGGGCCTTCATTAGTCCATCAAGGACAGAAATATGGGGGATTTCTTAGGATCCTGGCTCCCGTCGGCACTTGACCTACCTGAACTGAAAGCGAAGCTCTGCGTGGAGAGAGACCCACCACCTCAGGGCCCGGAAAGAATCTGATGCAAGGCTGTGCATCGAAATCGCTAAACTGCTTAATTTCGAGCATCAGCAAGTGATCTGCCAAGCGGAGATAGGTAGCACACCAATGTCTCCTACAATTCTCAGCGGGTTTGCATTTTCCAAGACTGCGCGGCGAAAATGTCGGTGCTCTGCAGGGGCTTTTCTTCGGTGTGCTCTTCCCTGTATACTAAACACATTCGATTTCCTCTACAATATCCAGCCAAACTTGAGATTTGGCATGAAGGCCATACTATGTTTTTGATTCACCCACCGAAGCACAAAAAGTTGTGGCTACTTCATCCAAGTGATGGAAGGATTCTCACCCATGAGGTCTTTCTTCATGCACTTGTTTTTTTTTTCTTTTTCCCGGCATAGGGTTGGACATTGGCCATGGTACTGCTGATTCGGGAGAAGCTGATACCCCACCAGGAGGAAGTATGAAAAATGCACATAAACTGTAAGAGAATTTTGTGGCGCAGCTGAATGCTGTCACTTCTTGGACCCGCGTGGCTTTTGTCCGAGTACTGGCCTAACCGGAGTGGGTTTCAGTTCTTTTCTTTCTTCGCTTCTGCTTCCCGATCATTACTCGCTGTTGCTGGTTGGGAACTTTCTTTTTATTGATTGTTGCTTCTCGATGGGATGCAACGTTTTGTTGGAGAATGATGTCTACATTTCTTTTTCCTCTTAGTCTCCAGTGTTCCATGGTGATATCTGCTCCCAAAGACATATTTGGGAGTGAGGCACCCGGCCACATAGAAACATGACTCCTATCCCTTGTTCTTTGAGGGAAGAGTTCTGGACTTGGGATATGGGCTGATGGGGAGCAAAGGGGAGGGGAACGGCTGGGAAAAGACTTGGAGTTCACCGTTTTCAATTATTCAATGTTCTGTGGTTAGGAAAAGGGATTGGGAGGAAATAGGACCAGTATGTCTTGGGGAAGAGGAAGTGAGGAATTTTATTTTGCCCAAATGTCCCTTTATTTCTTCTATGTCTCTAGGAATCACCTTTATGGCACTTGCACATATGAGCGAGGTTTGTAAAACAGCATTAATGCAAATGAGAGCTATTTGCACGCACATCTGCTACTTTGTGCACGCGCATCTCTTTTAAAATCGACCTAGTAGGGAATAGCCACTACTTATTACCAGCATTATTCACATTGGATTTAGCTACGGTTTGGGTACTTGCCAGGTACTTGTAGCCTGGATTAGCTGCTGCTGGAAACAGGATGCTGGGCTTGATGGATCCTTGGAATGCTCCAGTTGGCATGGTCTTATGTTCTTATGTCCATAAACCATTAAGATGGCCTTATAGAAAGCCAGGATGAGCAGCATAGAATTTATCAACCTTTTGGGATCCTGTCAGGTACTTGTGATCTGGATTGATCAATGTTGGAAACAGGATACTGGGATTTCTGGACCTTTGGTCTGATCTATTTGGCAAATCTTGTGTTCTTTTTGTATTGCTATGTAAAAGTGTGAGGGAAAGACTAAAACCTACATAAGAGAGAGCAGGCCGCTCCAGCAATGCTGCTGTCTAAGCTGGATGGGATTGTGTGGTGCGATGCTGATCGAGTTAAGGGGGATGTGAGCTCAGTTGCCCAGGTGAGTGAGGGAGCAGCCTACCAGCCCGAGCATGAAGTAGATACCCTCCCTCCCTCCCTCCACACCAGTACCAGTCTATGAGAAATTCTGAAACTTGGTAGGAGCCGACACCAATGGATAAGTTTGGAATCAGCTCAGCAGGATCCTCAGCTTCTGGGGTTGGAGGGAGAAAGGCAGATTATGGTAGGGGACTCTGGGGCACCCAGGAACAGAGCTGAATGGGAACATTTGATGGTAGAAGGAAGAGCTCCTGCTCAGGACTCAAGTTTGAAAGTTCACCAGTTGTCCTCTCTTGTGATGAGACAGCCTACTTCCTCAGTAGCTTGAGAGGACAGTCTCTACCTGCTAAAGCCTCCAGTAGTCACCTTGGACTCATTATGGAACATTCTGGAATGAACTATTTCCAAGTATCCTCTGAAATAGCTACTTTATCTAATTTTGTTGAGCTTTTGTCGCAGCAGCAGGGATATATGTCTCTGCAATATAAAGGATACATTGGGAAATGATGAGCACCCTGTGCAGGCAGGGAGGAGGCAGGCACCTTTGGATTGCAGGCACAGGGCCCTCCTTAGAGAACACCATGAGCAGGGAACAAGTGACAGAGGAGCATTGGGGGTGAGAAGAAGAGGCGGCCCGGAGGAGGTAGAGGTAGGGGTTCGAGGGGTTCAGTGGTGAATCGAGGCCATGGTGGTAGGGAGTGTGGATCGATGCCTTGGGGATGGGAGTTCCACTTGTTAAATCTTTACAGCCTGAGCTTTGTTTGTAATAATAATAGCAAGAAAAAAGGGAAAATTATAAATTTCTATACTTGCTCTGTTTTACTGCTGCTCATGAACACTTACCGAAGACTTTTCGACTTTATCTTTTACTTTTTTGGAGGCCGCAGTACCAGCTACAGTGTCGAGGGTGGCAGTCACATGTGGATGAGAAAGAGAAAACAAGTTGTGTAACTAAAGATTGCATTTTCACAGACATTTCTTACATATTTTGTCACTGAAATAATTTAGCTACAGAAAGTATGGATACGATGAATCATCAGTGAGAAAGGAACTTATTTTAAGATTGGAGATGCAGCATTTCACAGTAATGGACGTCTCATACTCAGATAACTTTGCTGGCACGACAGTTTTACATGTGTGTGTGTGTGTTGGGGGGAGGATTCACTAGTTGTGTCCCCATCTCACTTTGTTGTACATGGGATATTTGTGTGGGGGAGACCCCGGGGTATCCTTGGTGTGAGTGTTACAGAGGAAAGTATATTGTGCTAGCAGTACCCCTAAGTGACCACTGGAGGGCAGGAGACGTAGTGTTGAGCAAAGGGCTGTCCTGAAATGTTGTAACCTGGATGTTGTTAGGGTTATGTTTGCTGTGGATTTCCCCTTAAATAGGTACTGGGATCTGATTGGTGGGGGAGTAGCCTTGGAGGCATAAAACCTAGGTCAATCTGGCAGGAAGGGCACTCTTTATTGTGTTTTAAGACCTCCAGGATGTAAAGGGTTAATGGTACAGTAAGTCACATATTTTGTTTGGAATGTTTTGCTATTGATTAAAGATTTATAATGACAGGCAAGGGTGGGGGAGTGAGGTGGACTCTTCTTATAAAAGCTTGATGAATATGTCTTCTTCTGACTGCTATGCGGAAGAAATTGCAGCATACCAATGGCCTTTCCTTAATTCCCAATAATAAAAAGATGTAAATATAAAAATAGAAAGAAAATCAGAAAAGTTAATGAAAACAATAAAAAAGCAAAAAAAAAAAAAAAATGTACAGGATGGGAGGGAATATTTCTCAGCTACTAAAAAATGTTGGCAGGTACCTGCGGTGTCTGAAACATTTTTCCATTCCTTATCAATACTGTGTGGCCTCTGTGTCTGAAAGTGGGAGGGCGAGGGACTGTGCTGTTCCGGTGCTTGGAGGGCTTTGATCTCTGTGTGTGTGTGTCTCTCTCTCTCTGGCTGTGATGTGCTCTGTCTGCCTGTCTCTCTCCCTCTCTGGCTGTGATGTGCTCTGCCCGCCTCTCTCTCTCTCTCTCTCTCTGGCAGTGATGTGCTCTGTCTGCCCCTCTCTCTCTCTCTCTCTCTGGCTGTGACGTGCTCTGTATGCCTGTCTCTCTCTCTCTCTCTCTCTCTCTCTCTCTCTGGCAGTGATGTGCTCTGTCTGCCCCTCTCTCTCTCTCTCTCTTTGGCTGTGACGTGCTCTGTATGCCTGTCTCTCTCTCTCTCTCTCTCTCTCACTGGCAGTGATGTGCTCTGTCTCTCTCTCTCTCTCTCTGGCAGTGATGTGTATTGTCTGCCTCTCTCTCTCTCTCTGGCTGTGATGTGCTCTGTCTGCCTGTCTCTCTCTCTCTCTGGCTGTGATGTGCCCTGTCTGCCTGTATAAGAAAATTATTCCTTACCTGCTAATTTTCGTTCCTGTAATACCATGGATCATTCCAGACGATGGGTTATGTGCCCTGTCCAGCAGATGGAGTCAGAAACAGATTTCTGGGGGAGGTGCTACATTACCTCACCACCCTCGTCATCATCCCCTGTATCTAGCCTAGCAAAGCCAAGCCCAAGAGGAAGAGAGGGATCAAGTAAATGTATTAACTAAAACTTAAAAACTGTTAAAGAACAGAATGATAACCTCAACAGAGAACTTATTAACACATAAATATTGAACAAACAACTTTAAGTGCTAGAGTGAGTAGAAAAAATAAGGAGAGCATAGTCGAGCAGAGATAGCCCACCTTAATTAAAACTTTCAATAGTAATGGGAGGGTGTCTGGAATGATCCATGGTATTACAGGAACGAAAATTAGCAGGTAAGGAATAATTTTCTTTTCCCTGTACATACCAGGATCATTCCAGACGATGGGATGTACCCAAGCTTCCCTCCTATGGGCGGGCCGTGGATAGCCCTGCTCGGATGACTCGATCCCCAAAAGAACCGTCTGATGATGTGGAAACATCCAGACGATAATGCCTTGCGAAAGTATGGAGAGACTTCCACGTCGCCGCTCTGCAAATCTCCTGGACTGAAACAGAGCTAGACTCTGCCCATGACGCCGCCTGTGCGCGAACGGAATGGGCCTTAACCCCCAAAGGAGGTTGCTTACCGACCCCAATATAAGCCGAAGCAATTGTCCCCTTCAGCCAGCGAGCAATAGACGTTTTGGATGCCATGTGACCCTTCCTGGGGCCCGACCAGAGAACGAAGAGATGGTCGGAAAGACGAAACTCATTGGTAACTTCCAAATAACGCAACAGGCATCGCTTTACATCCAAAAGACGTAAATCCCTGGGTTCGTTTGATTTGAAGGAAGGCAACTCAACTGACTGATTGAGGTGGAAGGCCAAAACCACTTTAGGAAGAAAAGATGGGACCGTGCGGAGGGACACGCCGTCATCTGAAAAACGGAGATACGGTTCTCGACAGGATAGCGCCTGTAGTTCTGAAATGCGTCGCGCTGAACAGATTGCCAGCAAGAAGATAGTTTTAAAAGTCAGATCCTTAAGAGAGGAAAATCTTAAGGGTTCAAAAGGTGAACCGCTAAGTGCTCGTAAAACTAAGTTCAGATTCCAGGACGGACAAGGAGGACGTAACGGAGGCTTCAAGTGACGCACCCCTCTAAGGAAGCGACCCACATCCGGATGAGAGGAGAGACGCGATCCTTCGCCACTATATAAGAGGGCGCCCAAAGCCGCGACCTGTACTCGAAGTGAGTTGTAAGAGAGGCCGAGATCTAGTCCTCCCTGAAGGAAGGAGAGAATTTGCGATACGGAAGCATTGGTGGGCTGAATGTCGTGAGATCCGCACCAATTTTCGAAGACCTTCCAAACTCTTATATAAGTGACTGAAGTAGATCTCTTACGAGCAAGCAATAGAGTCAAAATGACCTCCTCCTGGTAGCCTCTGTACCTCAGTTTGCGCCTCTCAAAAGCCAGGCTGCTAGACAGAAGCGATCGGCCTGCTGTAAAAATATGGGGCCCTGCCGGAGTACGCGTGGAATGTGGCTGAGACGTAGAGGGCCTTCCATGGTCAGGAGAAGAAGATCCGCAAACCACGGTCGACGAGGCCACTCCGGCGCCACGAGGACCACTGGACCGTGGTGATTCTCGATTCTTCGAATCACTTTTCCCACGAGAGGCCACGGTGGAAAGACATAAAGTAGGATGTTCCGCGGCCAAGGCAGGGCTAGAGCATCGATTCCTTCTGCGCCGTGTTCTCTTCTGCGGCTGAAGAAACGCGGAGTCTTTGCATTGCTTGCTGTGGCCATGAGATCCAGGTGGGGAGGACCCCATCGGGAGATTATCAAATCCATCGCCTCCCCCGAGAGTTCCCATTCTCCGGGATCCAGGCGTTGACGACTTAGGAAGTCCGCCTGTATATTGTCTACTCCCGCAATGTGGGAGGCTGCCAAACGCAACAGATGCCTTTCCGCCCATAGCATTAATTTGTCCGCTTCCAAGGATACTTGAAGACTTCGTGTGCCCCCTTGTCTGTTGATGTAGGACACCGTGGTCGCATTGTCGGAAAGGAGCCTGACAGCTCTGTGAAGCAACCGAGGAAGGAACCCTTTTAACGCCAGACGTACCGCTCTGGTCTCCAGACGATTGATGGGCCACCGGGCTTGTTCCACCGTCCATTGACCTTGTAGAGAGCTCTCCTGACAGACCGCCCCCCATCCTGATAGACTGGCATCCGTGGTGACCACTATCCATTCTGGCATGTCCAGAGAGACTCCCTGAGCTAGGTTTCGGTATTCTAGCCACCAGTGAAGACTGTGGACGGTATCCATCGGAATTGGGAGTACCATCTGGTAGTCTTGTGAGGACGGCTTCCATCTGGAGAGCAGAGACCTTTGAAGAGGGCAGAAGTGGGCAAAAGCCCAAGGGACAAGATCGATAGTGGAGGCCATCGTGCCCAGGAGCTGAAGGTAATCCCATGCTGTGGGTTCTTGAAGATCCAAGAATCGGAGAACCTGATCGCGAAGGGACTGAGCCCTTTCTTTCTTGAGGAATACCATGCCCTGTTTCGTGTCGAAATGTGCCCCCAGGAATTCCAGGGACTGGGAAGGAACTAGGTGACTCTTGGCATAGTTGACAATCCACCCGAGAGACCGGAGCATGCGGAGTACTATTCTGACCATCCGGCAACCCTGGTCCCATGACTTCGCTCGTATGAGCCAATCGTCTAGGTAAGGGTGTACCAGAACGCCCTGCCGGCGCAATGCAGCTGCCACCACTACCATGATTTTCGTGAAGACTCGTGGAGCCGTCGCCAGACCGAAAGGTAAGGCCCGGAACTGAAAATGTTGACCTAAGATCTTGAATCTTAGGTACCGCTGATGATCCTTGAGAATAGGAATATGCAAGTAGGCCTCGGTGAGATCCAAGGAAGCTAGAAATTCTCCTCGATGTACCGCTGCTAGAACCGACCGAAGAGTCTCCATGCGAAAACGGGGGACTCGAAGAGACCTGTTCACCATCTTGAGGTCCAGGATGGGACGAAAGGTACCCTCCTTCTTTGGGACAACAAAATAGATGGAGTAATGACCTCGACCCCAATCGTAGGGAGGAACTGGTGATATCGCTCCCAGTGCGGAAAGTCGGTCGAGAGTGGAAGCGACAGCTTCTTGCTTGTAACTGGATCCGCAAGGAGAGAAAAGGAACCTGTCTCTGGGAGGATGGAAAAAATCCAATGCGTAGCCGTGCTTTAGAATATCCAGGACCCACTGGTCCGATGTAATTTGGACCCACTCGCTGTAAAAGAGAGAGATCCGGCCCCCTAGCCGGGGAACCGGGTCGTGGGTCCGACTGGCATCATTGGTTTGTCTTGAAGGAGGAGGAATTAGAGGAACCCCGTCCCTGACCCTCCCTGCCGGGACGGCGCCCTCGAAAGGGCCGGTTCCAGGAACCTGAACGTGAGGACGGGTTCCGAGGAGCTTGTTGACGAGTGTTTCGTGTCCTCCGCTGATTCCTGTATCGAGATCTGGAAGAAGAGTAGGAAAACCTTGAGGATCGTGGACGATCTTCCGGAAGCTTATGCACTGAATTCTCATTCAAAGATTTAATGATCTGATCCAAATCTTCCCCAAAAAGAAATTTACCCTTGAAGGGAAGGGATCCCAGGCGCGTTTTAGAGGATGCGTCCGCCGACCAGTTTCGCAACCAGAGTAGGCGTCGAGCTGAGACTGCCGCTACCATGGAACGGGCGAGGACTCTGAGTAGGTCATAAAAGGCATCCGCCCCATATGCCATCACGGCCTCCAGCCGATCCGCCTGTAGGGCCTCAGCATCTGGTAACTCCTGCGAGGTAAGCAACTGCTGTACCCAGCGCAGACCTGCTCTCTGAGCAAGAGCACTGCAAATGGACGCTCGCATGCCTAGTGCGGAAACTTCAAAAATCCTTTTGAGAAAGACTTCCAATTTTCTATCCTGAGTGTCTTTCAGAGCCGTACCTCCCGTGACCGGTATGGTAGTGTGTTTGGTCACTGCTGATACTGCCGAGTCCACGGCGGGAACTTTGAGGATGTCCAGAAAATCCTGTGGGAGTGGGTAGAGCTTCTCCATAGCTCTACTAACTCTGAGGGTTGCCTCAGGAGTATCCCACTCACGGGAAATGAGTTGGAGAAAAGAAGGGTGAGTGGGAAAAGCCTTGGCCAAAGGCCTTAAACCCGCAAGGAGAGGGTCACCTTTTCTTACGTTTGGTTGTGGTCCAACCGGCTCAGGAGGGGGGTCGATGTCCATTTCCGTCAAAATATGAGGAATCAGGTCCTCTAATTCCTCCGATTGGAAAATACGTAGAATCCTTGGATCATCTCCCTCCAGATGAGAAAGCAAAGTGGGATCATCTCCCGAAGGGTCTCCCGGAGGGTTCCCCCCTGAGCACGAAACCGGGGGTGGAGGTACAGCTGAGGGATCCTTGGAAGGCTGAGGTGGAGCACCAGAAGGAGAGGAAGTCCCTTGAGAGGGGGACTCCCCCTGCAATGATGAAAGGCGGGCCAACTTTGGTGGAGGGGGAACAGAGAAGTCCGAAGAAGCATCCCTGAAATGTAGAAAAGCTTTGTGCATCAAAACAACAAACTCCGGTGAAAAAGCAGAAAATCCTCCGGAGGGGGCCCCTGAGGCCTCACCCTCCCGGTGACTGGGGTCTGCTGAGGTCCGCTGGGTTCTCGAAGGGAGTGCTGAAATAATCGGGGAGTCCTCCTCTGATAACCCCGCTTCCGAGTCTGACATTAAAATGGCCGCCGTTTCTGTGCTGAGCGGGAACGGGGCCTGTCTTTTTCTCGAGTCGCGGTCCACCATTCCCTCGGCGTCCCCCTCAGCCGGACATGTTTCCCTATCGGGGAGGCAGCCCGAGCAACGCCCCTCCCTGACGATTTTAGCTCCCTGCCGGCCGCATATTACACAGGCCGCCGAGCGCGGCATTGAAAAACAATGAGGGGGGAGGGGCGAATAAGCGCGGCAAGTATAGCCTCGCGCTGAGATGGCTGCGGGAAATAAAGAGAAAAACTCCCCCCTGCCGACCCAAGAACCGCCGGGGTATCTCCTTCCCGGCAGCCGGCGGTCCCGGGGAATGAACTTCGCGGGACCGCGGGTCGACTAGATAGCGTTGTGGGGGGAGGAGGGGGAAAGTGGGGGAGAGGCTGGACCACCAGCGTGCACCCTCCGTCGAAAACGTCGACGAAAAAGCGCTGAGGTAACCTGAAAATTAAATTCAAAAAAGCAACACTTACCCCAGCCAAACAGAAAAACGGAGAGAGAGTAGTAAAGAGAGAGAAAAGAGGCTTGTCAGGAAGCCCCGGTGAGGTAACAAACCGTTACACAACAAGAAACTGGAGGGAAGCGGAACAGAGGAAAATCCATTTACAGTAGATAATGTATGGGAAGAGCTAAAGAATCTGAAAGTGGACAAAGCCATGGTGCCTGATGGGATTCATCCAAGGATATTGAGGGAGCTCAGAGATGTGCTGGCGGGACCACTGTGCGACCTGTTCAATAGATCCCTAGAAACGGGAGTGGTGCCGAGTGATTGGAGAAGAGCGGTGGTGGTCCCACTTCACAAGAGTGGGAACAGAGAGGAGGCTGGTAACTACAGACCGGTTAGCCTCACTTCAGTGGTGGGAAAAGTAATGGAGTCACTGTTGAAAGAGAGAATAGTGAACTATCTACAGTCCGGAGAATTGATGGACCAGAGGCAGCATGGATTCACCAGAGGAAGATCCTGTCAGACAAATCTGATTGACTTTTTTGACTGGGTAACCAAGGAATTGGATAGAGGAAGAGCGCTCGATATCATATACTTGGATTTCAGCAAAGCTTTTGATACGGTTCCGCACAGGAGACTGGTGAATAAAACGAGAAGCTTGGGAGTGAGTGCCGAGGTGGTGACCTGGATTGCAAATTGGTTGACGGACAGAAGACAATGTGTGATGGTAAATGGAACCTTCTCTGAAGAGAGAGCGGTTTTAAGTGGTGTACCGCAAGGATCGGTGTTGGGACCGGTCCTGTTCAATATCTTTGTGAGCGACATTGCGGACGGGATAGAAGGTAAGGTTTGTCTTTTTGCGGATGACACTAAGATCTGCAACAGAGTGGACACGCCGGAAGGAGTGGAGAGAATGAGACGGGATCTAAGGAAACTGGAAGAGTGGTCGAAGATATGGCAGCTGAGATTCAATGCCAAGAAGTGCAAAGTCATGCATATGGGGAGTGGAAATCCAAATGAACTGTATTCGATGGGGGGGGGAAAGGCTGATGTGCACGGAGCAGGAGAGGGACCTTGGGGTGATGGTGTCTAATGATCTGAAGTCGGCAAAACAATGCGACAAGGCGATAGCTAAAGCCAGAAGAATGCTGGGCTGCATAGAGAGAGGAATATCGAGTAAGAAAAGGGAAGTGATTATTCCCTTGTACAGGTCCTTGGTGAGGCCTCACCTGGAGTACTGTGTTCAGTTCTGGAGACCGTATCTTCAAAAAGACAAAGACAAGATGGAGGCGGTACAGAGAAGGGCGACCAGGAAGGTGGAGGATCTTCATCGGATGACGTACGAGGAGAGATTGAAGAATCTAAATATGTACACCCTGGAGGAAAGGAGGAGCAGAGGTGATATGATACAGACTTTCAGATACTTGAAAGGTGTTAATGATCAAAAGACAACGACAAACCTTTTCCGAAGGAAAAAAATCAGCAGAACCAGGGGTCACGATTTGAAGCTCCAGGGAGGAAGATTCAGAACCAATGTCAGGAAGTATTTCTTCACGGAGAGGGTGGTGGATGCCTGGAATGCCCTTCCGGAGGATGTGGTGAAGACCAGAAACTGTGAAGGACTTCAAAGGGGCGTGGGATAAACACTGTGGATCCATAAAGTCAAGAGGCTGCCAATGAAGAGTGGGTGACTCGCCAGAATGATGGCTACTGCCTGGAAGTCAATACCCTTATTAAATAAACATACACAGGCTTGACTCCAACATCGCTCTAAGCTTCAACAGCAAGAGGAAATGTGGAAAAAAGGATTCACACTCACAAAGAGGGGAGTAGCTGGCTTGTTACGGCGGTTACTACCCCAAATCAAATAAGCCTGATACTTCACTTTCAATGCATATACAGCATAGTTCTCTGATTCAACGGCAGGGGAGAAGAAAAACTGATACTTCACACATCCAGCAGAGCTCTCTGCTTCAACGGCAGGGGAGAAGAAAAGAGGGTTCGCACTCACAAAGCGGGGAGTAGCTGGCTTGTTACGGCGGTTACTACCCCAAACCAAATGTGCCTGATACTTCACTTTCGATGCACATCCAGCATGGCTCTCTGCTTCAACGGCATGGGAGAAGAAAAACAACCAATAAGGGCTAATAACATAGTCTGGGTAAAACAAATAAGCATGGGTGCAGCTTGCTTATTGCGGCAGCTACTACCCCAAACTAATCAAGCTAGATATTTCACTTGGATGCAGCTCCATCACTGCTCTCTACATTAAAGGTGGGGGTGGAAGGGAAATAGAACCAAGAGCTAAGAGAAACAGATAAGTATGAGAGAAAATATGTGTGAAGCTTGCTGGGCAGACTAGATGGGCCATTTGGTCTTCTTCTGCCGTCATTTCTATGTTTCTATATATGTTTCTATGTTACTGCACCCAATTTCCCTCAATAGAAATTTTTTTTTTTTTTTGACTTTTCCCAAATAAAGAAATTAGCTATAATATAAGAGAAACTTTTTACTTGATCCCTTAAAGAAAAATGAGAGAAAAATTAATAATGAAGATAAAGTTGTGAGGAACCCAAGTTCCACAACCCGCATCTGCTGGAGTCAGAAAGATACTGGGGATGATGACGAGGGTGGTGAGGTAATGTAGCACCTCCCCCAGAAATCTGTTTCTGACTCCATCTGCTGGACAGGGCACATAACCCATCCTCTGGAATGATCCTGGTATGTACAGGGAACTCTCTCTCTCTCAGGCTGTGATGTGCTCTGTCTGCCTGTCTCTCTCACTCTCTCTCTCTGGCTGTGATGTGCCCTGTCTGCCTGTATCTCTCTCTCTCTCAGGCTGTGATGTGCTCTGTCTGCCTGTCTCTCTCTCTCTCTCTCTCTGATGGGGTCTGTCTGCCTGTCTCTCTCTCTGTCTCTCAATCTCTCTCTGGCTGTGATGGTTTCTGTCTGCCTGTCTCTCTCTCTGGCTGTGATGTGCTCTGCCTGTCTCTCTCTCTCTCTCTCTCTTTCTCTCTCTCTCTGGCTGTGATGTGCTCTGTCTGCCTGTCTTCTCTCTCTCTCTGGCTGTGATGTGCTCTGTCTGCCTGTCTCTCTCTCTCTCTCTCTGGCTGGGATGTGCTCTGTCTGTCTCTGTTTGTCTGTCTATCTCTCTATCTCTGTCTCTCTCTCTCTCTCTCTGGCTGTGATATGCTCTGTCTGCCTCTCTCTCTCTCTGGCTGGAATGGTGCCTCTGTCGGTCGTACGCTGCTTTATCTGACTATTGCTGTCGCTCTGTCTCTCTCTCTCTGG
>NW_021820442.1:0-31853 GCF_901001135.1 Rhinatrema bivittatum
TGTCCTTGGCCAGGATGTGTGTGGCTCTCGTGCGTGTGCTCAGGGCTGCCCTCTGACTCGGTGTCCTGCTCTGGCTAACGTCTCTCTCTTGTTACTCAGCCTGTCCTTGCTCCCTTCCAGGCTGGAGCTCGGGAGAGGAGAGCAGCGTCTGGTAAAATCATGCTCTGACATCTCCAGCTGAGGCTGCCACCATCTTGCCATGCTAATAATCCATAGCCCCCAGCCCCCAGTCCCATACAACTAACCGCACCCCTGGCACTACCCACCCTGTCATCCATACCTGGGGAGTGAGGTATCTCAGGAGAGAGCTGCATCTACGTGCAGATAGGTGACTCCCGGCTGTTCATGTGCTGCTTCCTCAGCCACCAAGGTCTTCCAGGGAGTCCTTATCTTGGAGACGGTGGACGGGCAGGAGCTGTTCTACACCCCCGAGATGGCTGACCCCAAGTCGGAGCTCTTTGGGGAGACGGCCAGGAGCATCGAAAGTGCGGTGAGTGGCAGCTCTGTCGTGGGAGCTTTGCGCTTCCCCTCGTGTGCAGAGAGGGTTAATCGCGCCTTCTCGTCTAACATCATTGCCCTGACTTTTGATTCTGTGCTTCTCAGCTGGACGACCTCTTGCGCAACTCCGACGTCAAAAAGGACTTCAAGAGCGTGCGGGTGCGTGACCTTGGACAAAGCAATTCTCTGCGTGTCATTGTGGAGACGCACTTCGACCCAGGTGAGATGGCTGTGCTGCTGCCGTCTCCGGAGGTTTGGCGCCTTACCCTTGGATCTGGGATGACAGGGCTTGCTGTTGAGCGCTGGACATTTGCTCCTCTCGGGAGGGTTGAAGCGCGTTGTCCCGCAGGGGTCCTTGCTGCCCCTTCTGCTTCCTGCTCCTGTCTGTGGCAGGGTAAGAAGCCGGGGCATGAGAGAAGCTGCTCTTGGAGCTGGGAGAAGCAGTGGGACAGGCGGGATGAAGGCAGGTTCCTGAGTTTGTCACCTTTGCAGGGGTCCCAGCTGCAGAGAGTCCTGCAGGGAGTTTAGCTGTCTGTGTTTCTCTCTCCTTGTCCCTCAGTTACCTCTTACTCAGCCCTGGATGTGCAGAGAGCCCTTCTGAAGCAGATCAAAGCCTCCCGAAGGAAAACCATTCTGCTGAAGAATCCCCCTCAGGAGCACCTGAAATTCATGGACTTTGGTGAGGGTCCTTGCTGCTGTTACCAGTCCCGAGCAGCCCGTCGGTGGTGGGCTTAGAGGGTCTGTAACCACCTCCCTCTCCATGCACACTTAAGAGCGCTCTGCCTCCCTTGCCTGCGGATTTGAATAGGTCGGCATGTATTAAGGACACCTCTCTAGAAAGGACGGAGATGCCTTTGAGGTTGTCTTTCCTTTTTAATGCGCTCGCTCCACTGTTCTGCATTAATCGGGCACTCGTTTCAGTCTCCCATGTCCCAGACCTGTCACCCTGGTAGTCTCACGCTCTCCTCCTTCATCTCGATTCTGCCCATCTCTCTGCTTTTAAAGCCATACAGATGCCTCCCCTGCCCTCCATCCCTTGAAGATCAGGGTCAGGAAGGGAGGAGGGGATTTTAAGTTACTTGCTAGGTCAGTAAAGACTGGATTTTGCTTTCAGACTGGATTCCTGTGCTGTTCACCACCACCACAACTACTAGTGCAGCCACCACCAGCACTATGGCCTCTCCCAGCCGCCTGCTGGCTACAGCCCCCCACGTCCTGCACCCTGCCACCACGGGGAGACCACCGACCACCACAGCAGCTGTCACCAGGAAGAAGCCCACACTCCAGCCCTCTGCCCACAAGAAGCCGACCCGCCCCTGCGCCTCCCACCCGTGCCTCCACGGTGGCACTTGTGAGGACGACGGGAGGGACTTTTCCTGCAGCTGCCCTGCAGGAAAAGGGGGCGCAGTCTGTGAGAAAAGTAAGGAAACCCACCTAACCTGTCCTGTAGGCAGAGCAGCTTAGCAATGCCCTGCAGCCCGTGTCCTGCTGCTCCTCCCCGGGGTCACTCTGCCTCCTCTCTCTCATCTTAGCGGTGCAGTACTTCATCCCCAGCTTCGGAGGGAAGTCGTACCTGGCATTCACGGTCCTGAAGGCCTATCACACGGTGCGCATCGCTCTGGAGTTCCGGGCCCTGGAGCCCAGCGGGCTGCTGCTTTACAACGGGCAGATCGGGGCAAGGACTCATCTCTCTGGCGCTGGTCAGCGGATTCGTGGAACCTCAGGTAGGGGGCCTGGGGGAGAGGATGCGGATTTGCATGGGGCCATGGTTAGAAGACGTAGATAATGGGGCACTACCTCCCCCCCCCCTCCCCTCCTACACGGATGGGGTGTGAACGCTGCTCTGGTTTCAGGTTTAACACAGGCTCCGGTACGGGCGTCGTGACCAGCAAGGTTCCCATCCAGCCCGGCAAGTGGCACCAACTGTTGGTGAGCCGTAACCGCCGCAGCGGCATGCTGTCTGTGGACGGGGAGCTTCACGTGAATGGAGAGAGCCCACCTGGCACCGACGGCCTGAACCTGGACTCTGACCTCTTCCTAGGAGGGGCACCGGAGGACCAGATTCCCCTGTGAGTAGCACAGTGCTGGCATCGCCACGTGATTAATGCAATGTATTCCTTCATAGGTAATCTGGCAGAGCGTCTTTGACCTCGGGGTTACCTGTATCGGCATGAGCGTTGCTGGCCTGCTATGTGGGAAGCCACCTGTTGGGTATCACTAGCTGAAATTTGCTGCTCAGAAAACAATTTTTTCTTTAAACTGAAAGCCATGCTGACCTGCCCTTACTGCTGTTTAAGGTTGCGTTAACTAGTCTTACTAGTATGCTTGTGCTAACTGAGGGCTTCCTTTCCCCCCGCAGCGTGGCAGAGCGCACCTCGGTGACCTCTGGCCTGAAGGGCTGCATCCGGCTTCTGGATGTCAATAATCAGGTGTACGATCTGCAGGAGAAAGGCGTGGATGTATTGTATGGCAGTGGCGTGGGTGAATGCGGGCAACAATCCCTGCCACCCTCAGCCTTGCCACAACGCTGGCGTGTGTCATATCAAGGAGGCAGAGATGTTCCACTGCGAGTGCCTGAATGGGTTCACAGGTGAGAGCCGCGGCCGCGAGGTGCCCCGTGGGGACGGTGAGAGCCGTGGCCGCGAGGTGCCCCGTGGGGAGGTGCGAAGCCGTGGCCGCGAGGTGCCCAGTGGGGAGGTGAGAGCCGTGGCCGCGAGGTGCTCCGTGGGGAGGTGAGAGCTGTGGCCGCGAGGTTGCCCCGTGGGGAGGTGAGAGCCGTGGCCGCGAGGTGCCCCGTGGGGAGGTGAGAGCCGTGGCCGCGAGGGTGCCCCGTGGGGAGGTGAGAGCCGTGGCCACGCGCTGCCCCGTGGGGAGGTGAGAGCCGTGGCCACGCGCTGCCCCGTGGGGAGGTGAGAGCCGTGGCCACGCGCTGCCCCGTGGGGAGGTGAGAGCCATGGCCGCGAAGTGCCCCGTGGGGAGGTGAGAGCCGTGGGCTGCAGGTGCCCCGTGGGGAGGTGAGAGCCGTGGCCGCGAGGTGCCCAGTGGGGAGGAGAGGGCGCGGCCGCGAGGTGCCCCGTGGGGAGGAGAGGGCCGCGGCCGCGCGCTGCCCCGTGGGAAGACTGCTACCATGCTTACTATTGTGAAAGAAACCCATTGCTACAAGCTCAGAGACTCCAAGCACTCAATATTCAAGGCCATTTAGACAGATTAACTATTTCCCTTTCTTACCCAGCAAAAACGTTAGCCAGGTAAGTCGGCAGGGGGAATGAAGAAAAGATGATTTATATTCAGACAACTACCAACAAGGTCTGAATTACATAGTCTGGGTAAACAAATAATTATGGGTGTAGCTTGCTTGTTACGGCGGTTACTACCCTGAATCAAGCCTGATACTTCACTTGGAATACATATCCAGCACAGATCACTGCTTCAATGGCAGGGGGGGATGATGAAAAGAGGATTTGTAGTCAAACCCAACAAGGACTGAATTGCACAGGCAGGGTAAACAAATGGGAGTAGCTTGCTTATTACGGCGGTTACTACCCAAACCAATTAGCTAGATACTTCACTTCGATGCAGCTCCAGCACTGCTCTTACGATGGCGGGGGTGGAAGGGAAATAGAACCAAAAAGTTATTTAAAGGGACAAGAGTAACAGAAAAGTATGAAAATAAATAACCGTGAAAGCTTGCTGGGCAGACTGGATGGACCGTTTGGTCTTCTTCTGCCGTCATTTCTATGTTTCTATATGTCTGGCTAAGATTTAGCTGAATAAGAAAAGGGCATGCCGGAGGTGATCTGGGCTTGCTAATTAACTCCCGAGATATGCCTGCTAGCAGGTCTGATGTTATCCAATCTCTTGTGGGGTTTCTGCCATCGCTAAGGAGCTAAGCTGGGAGCTGTGGCCCCTGGGTGCGATTGCTGGAAGCCGGATAACATTAATCTGGGATTTTCACTGGGACGTTATCCCGTGTTATGTCTCTTCTGGGATTTTGAATGTTGGCCTCTAAGGCGATTCCTCAGCTTGGACTGGGGGTCAGATTGGAAATGCTGCATCTCCCCTGAACATCGTGTGCACCAGACTTTTTATAAAGACAAAATTCCTTTTCTCTTTCAGGACCCACCTGTGCGGACGAGAAGAACCCCTGTGAGCCCAACCCATGCCACGTCTCTGCCACCTGCCTGGTGCTGCCAGAGGGGGGAGCCAAGTGTGAATGCCCTATGGGGAGGGAAGGCAAGCTCTGCGAGAAAGGTAACCCTCCCTGTGCCACTGAGAGCAGGGGCAGCGTAGGGGTTAGGCGGTCACTTGTGGTGATGAGGCATAGCAGGATGGTTCCTCTCACACGACCTTCCCTGGCGATGCGCAGGTCACAGGATTGGGGAGGGGGATGTGGGCTTAATGGTGACAGCTCTCCTCTCTTTTCCTCTGCTTTCTGACCCAGTGATGGAGCAGGACCAGACTGTCCCCTTCCTTCCAGAATTCAATGGCTTTTCCTACCTGGAATTGCAGGGGCTCCAAACCTCTGTGCCCGATCTGCAGTAAGTATGCTGGCTCTCATCAGGGAGGAACACCTGGGGACAAGAAGTCTGTGCCAGCTGTGTTCTCGCTGGGACTTTGCCCTGCCGCTCCCAGCTCTGGCTCGCCTCACCCTGGCACTGTGGAGGGACGGGGACTGCTGAGGGAGCCACTTTCAAAGCCTGGGCAGAGCTGTGAGATCGGTGGATACTTTCTTTTTTTTTTTCTGCCGATTCTCAAAGGGGAAATGTTTCCTTTTAAAACGGCGCCAGGGGAATGAACGCGCACAGATCTGTACCTGCTGTTTGTGTGCGCGCGTGTTTCCCGGGAAAACATTCGTGCTTTGTAAGTGCTGACTCCTCCCCTGCCCCTCCCCCTCCTATTCGCGGGACGGCAGCCTTCAAAGCCGTTTCCACACGTGGGGCACTGTTACGGCTTCAGGAGTGAAGTGGCTTAGTCTGTCCATGGGCCCATTAAACCACCAGGAATTAGATCCTTCCTGAGCCCATTCCCACTGGCGCTTTGCAGGATTTGCTGCCACGTAACGGGTCTAATTGGACTTTTCATTCCCAGGGACAAGCTGTCCATGGAGGTTGTCTTCCTCGCCAGGATCCCCAGCGGTGTCATCTTCTACAATGGACAGAAGACGGACGGCAGAGGGGACTTCCTCTCTCTGGCCCTGCACGACGGGCACCTGGAGTACAGATATGACCTGGGCAAGGGAGCTGCAGTCATCAGGTGAGGGCCTGCCATGGCTTGCCTTGAAGTCCTGGTCTTGGTTAGAGGCTGCCAGTGCCTTGCAGGTGTTGGGCGTGGCTGGCGGACGGGCTTGCTTGCTTTCTCTCTTTGCCTTGCAGTGCGTAACGTTGCCTTTCTGACTGACTCGTTGAAGGCCTGCCTGGGAGACGTTTTGTTTTCTGGAGGGAGCACTGGGCTCGGGCAGTACCCAGGATCCAGCACTGACCTTGCATCTTGCCTCTCCCCAGGAGCAAGGAGCGAGTCGCGCTGAACACCTGGATCAGTGTCTCCCTGGAGCGCAGCGGACGCAAAGGACTCATGAGCATCAGGAACAGGGAGCAGATCACGGGCGAATCGCCTGTAAGTTTTGGGGACATCGCTGGCCTAATCTTTTCTGATTGCAGAGCTGTAGTGAAAGCCGTAGAAGAGTCAGACGGGGTTTATAGCGCAGCTCTGATGCAGTGCGGCAGCTTGCAATCTGCATGCCTTGGGCGCTGCAGGATTTGTGCTTCGCACCACTGTGAAATTCCCACTGCAATTCACCTCTCCAAGCCCCTCCTCTAGCCTTGGGAATTTGCTTCCCTCTCTCTGGAGTCTGCCCAGGGCTTTTCCGCTCCCCACCTCTGAGAGCAGGGCTGCTGTGCGTGGAGCTGCCACGGGCAGAGCCCCTCCCCCTTCCCCCCACTTTCCCCCTTAATGTAATGATTAAAATGGTTTTGAGACTGTAATAGGATGCTTTGAGCTTTGCATGTCAATACCTCAATTTCACTGATTCACAAATTTCTCTCTCCCCTCTTCCTCTCTCTGTCTTCCCCCCCCCCCCTCTGTTTTCTGGATTTCAGAAATCCCGTAAGGTAAAGATCACATTTTGCTCCTAAACTCTCATCCCATCCCTTCATATCCATTTCTGTTTCTTCCATCTAAACCGATGGGGTCACCATGCACTTTACCATCTGACCCCCATCACCAAAACTCAGCTCTGATGTAGAATAGACAAACGCATTCTGTTCCACTAAACTGTTTTACTGTTGCCGTGATTTCCTCATCGTTGCTCATTAGATAGTAATTAATCTCATTTGTGGGTTTATTGTGGGAGGTCTCATTTGCTGCTCGTGGCATTAAGCAGTCAGAGGCGTCCATCTCCTGGTGCATTAAATCCTCTTATTTCTGTAAGAGCCTCTTACACAAACTCTGGCATCCAGGACAAGTGAAAAGTACATGTTTTATTGCCTTCTGAATTTAAATGCAGATTGTGCCAAATGAGACTCTCGTGGTGTCGGCGTATTGTTCACATGTGGTGCGAGGTGTCTCTGATAAGTGTGAGAGGGCCGGGGGTGAGGAGACCCAGGCATTGTCTGACCACGGGGATAACTTTCTCAGGCGTGCCTCATCCGCTCGCTCGCACACCCACACGGATAATCCCTTTCCCAGACCCAGGAGGTTCCGGACACAGCCCCCCCGTCACTTGTCCAGTAGCAGCCGGGACCAGCTTTGGGATTTCTCACACATCGTGTGTGCGTGGGTGAGATGAGCTGTTCGCACGTGGCGCCCGGGGCGAGACTCTCTCTTGGGAGTGGCGGTGTGATGCAGCCGCTCAGCGTGAGGGCCGTAGGACGCTGTAGGCTGCTGGATGCTGCTGCACTTTGCTTGCATTTTCCATTTGTGGAAGGTTACGTGTGCAGTATCCTAGGGATGCTTTTTACGTTAGTAAGCTTCCTGCAACAGGTGAGTGAGCCTGAGACTGTAGTGCAGTGTGTGTGTGTGTGTGTGTGTGTGTGTGTGTGTGTGTGTGTGTGTGTGTGTTAGGAGAGCTCGTGTCCTTTGAGAACAGGACTGTCAGCACCGCCCAGCCAGGGAATTGAATGCAGGAAGCTGCAGTGCTGCGGTGCAGCCAGCAGAGTGCGCCAGTGCTGCGTGATGGAGGCAGGCAGTACAGCTGCAGCCCCTGCACATCATCAGCACACTTAGGCCGTGTGTGCCCGCCGTACCCATCACACAGAGACCCTTCTGAGAGCACATTTTTCACTCGTGGAGAATTGGGACGTGAGCAGGGCTGGAGAAAGGGAACGCAGTGATGCAGAAGCCGCCTCTGGCCACCCAGATTTGTAGACACCAGTGGGCAGTGACTTAATCAATGTGCTCTGACATTATACAGAATCCCTTACTTACTCCTGATTCTCCCTGTGAGCTGGAAATGCACCTCCCCTTCTGTGAGGGTAAAGGAGCGGCGGTGGGTCAGGCCTGTGCTGCTCTCAGGGTCTCCCCTTGCTTTCCCGCAGGCTCCGCACACTGCTCTGAACCTGAAGGAACCGCTTTACGTGGGAGGAGCTCCAGACTTCAGCAAACTCGCTCGCGCTGCCGCTATTTCCACCAGCTTCGACGGGGCCATTCAGAAGGTAAGAGAAATGTTGCACCCTCCAGGGACTGCCCCTGGCTGTGTGCTGCCCCCCCTGGAACCACTGCTGGCCTAGAAGGGGGGGGGGGGGGGGGGAGGGCGCTAGCTCCCAGGATCCTGGCCTCTCTCTGACTAGAGGTGGCACAGAAGATGCCAGCAGTCTGCTCAGTTATTCCTGTCCACCTTGCAAGGATCTCTCCCAGCTGAACTGCAGAAGCGCGTAGGATATTGCTTCCTCCTCATTACTTCTCTCCCTCCCTGGGTAGGTGAGCAGAAGATCCCAGGCCCTCCCCCATTTTTAACCACCAAGCTTTGTAACATTATGTAAAGCTACCAGAGTTAGCAAGGCTGTTTGCTGAGCCTCTGGCCTTGCTGCCTGCTAATACCAACCCGCCGCCCCGTGGCCTGCCCTAGAATTGGGCTCCACTTCCTGTCTCTGCCCTTATCAGCTTTCCCTTTGCTGCTGCTCTGGAGGGAGGGAGCGAGGAGTGGGCCGTTTGTACTGCTGCAACTCTCGGCCCTTTTCCTGGAACAGGACAGCAGATAATGAGCGTAATAGACCCCCAGGTGATCTCTGGCCTTCCATTCTCTTCTTTACCTTTATGGGTTCCTCAGTGCTTATCCTGGGGTTTCTTCAGTTCCATTACCTCCTCCCCATGCACACATCCCGCAGTCATAAGAACATAAGAACCTGCCATGCTGGGTCAGACCAAGGGTCCATCAAGCCCAGCATCCTGTTTCCAACAGAGGCCAATCCAGGCCACAAGAACCTGGCAATTACCCAAACACTAAGAAGATCCCATGCTACTGATGCAATTAATAGCAGAGGCTATTCCCTAAGTAAACCTGATTAATAGCAGGTAATGGACTTCTCCTCCAAGAACTTATCCAAACCTGCTTCCTTCGTCTATCGGCCCCTGGCTGTTTTGCCCTTCCCTCTCTGCCGCAGTTTGTTTGCTGGGAAGCTGTGTCCTGGCCTTGAGGCCCTTTTTTCCCTTAGCTTTTCCTGAGGTGGGGAGGCGACTCCTCCCTGCCATGCACTGCATTTCTACAGGTTCTCGGGTTGCTCCAGGCTGTGGGGGCCTTGTCCCATGCTCTGTCCTTCCTCTCGTAGATCACCGCCGGGGGCATTGCCCTCCTGAAGAATGAGAACGTGAAGAGCGCCATTGAGATCTCCCCCTTCCAGCAGCACCCGTGCATGCGGAAACCAAGCCCCTGCCAGAACAGCGGCGTGTGCACCCCCAAGCTGGAGAGCTACGAGTGTGGGTGCCTGCGGGGCTTCTCCGGGCTGCAGTGCGACAAAGGTAAGGGCTGTGCCAGAGTGGGGTCCCGGAGCAGAGCTTGAGCGGAAATGTTAAAGGGGCTGCTCATGAGCATGGAGCTCCATCCCTAACTCGCTAGGGCTAGTTTGGCCTGTGGCAACAGAAGTCTGTAAAGGAGCCATTGTGGCTGCTCCATCCCGTCGTGGGGTGATGAGGGTAAGGAGGCAGAGTGTGTTCAGCCAGTATCGTCACTGCGTGGCGAGAGATCCTGGCAAACGAATGAAAGAGCTGTGATTCTGCGTTGGGACCTTGAGCGGAGAGCAGCCGCACACCCGAGGGTTTCGGGGGCCGCCATCCAGTCTGGAAGCTTGCCCTGCTCCCTTTTGGGTCTGAGTGGTCGTCGTGAGTCCCGGTGAGGTGGGATCTGATAGGAAGGATAAGGAGAGGGGAGGCTGCAGAGTCCTGCTCCTGGACTGTTCCAGGTTAGTTACACAGCTTGCAGGGAATACTCTGCTTCTGTGGGGAAGTTTAATAAATGTTAAAAGCAAACAAAGGAACATTAGAATCCCTGCCAGTCCTTGGGCTGAATACACATCCTTTCCTGATGAATTAGTGACCCTAACAAAACCAGGAGGGAGAGAAGAGAATGAGCTTCCTGCAAGACGAGACAAACCCCAATTCAACCTATTTCCATGAAGAAGAGAAGCAAATACACTGCTGAGGAGGAAAGAGCACGGCTGGACGCTCATCCCCTCTGTTGTTGACAGGATTTCAAAAGGACAAAACAGCTGCTCCATGTCCATTAAAAACTGATTTAACTTTTACAGGGGTAATTCAGCTGAAACGAATCCCCCTCAACCTGAAAGATGAGAACTTGGTGTCTACACAGCCAGGTTGCCCTAATCTTTTCTTCCAAAATGTATTCTTCAAGAAATCATTTCAGCACTGAGTCCCAGTAGAAGGCAGTAATTGCCATACTGGGCCAGACTGGAGGTCCCATCAAGCCCCAGTATCCTGTTTTCAGCAGTGGCCAATCCAGGTCACAAGAATCTGACAGATCCCAGAAGGTCAATAGATTCCATGCTTTAAACCCAGTTACGCTATCTGCTTTAATCACATTCTCCAGTAATAAATTTCCATTGTGCATTGACTGAAAAATAATTTTCTCCAATTTGTTTTGAATGTCCTACTTACTAAATTCATGGAGGGCCCCCTAGTAATCGATTCACATCTACCCGTTCTAGACCTCTCATGATCTTAAAGACCTCTATCATATCCCCCCTCAGCCTTCTCCTCTCCAAGCTGAACAGCCCTAACCTCTTCAGCCTTTCCTCATAGGGGAGCTGTTCTATCCCCTTTATCATTTTGGTTGCCCTTCTCTGTACCTTCTCCATCACAATTATATCTTTTTTTGAGTTGTGGCAGCCATCACTAGAGGCTTGGGTACAAACTCAATCGGATCGGCAGGGTCGCCTTGTTTTTCTTTCTTTGCCCGGGCAGTTCTGCTCAGGCTCCTTTGCACTTGCAGCAGGAGCCTTCATCGCAATAATGATCGCACCCTGGGACTGCTGGAGCCCTGAATCCGGCAACTAAAATCAGCACCGCCCCCTTCCATCCCGGGGCACGCGGCCCTGCTGTGTGTGCAGGTTGGAGGAGGAGCAGGGCGTCCTGCGTTCAGATGCGCACTCTGCGCTTGCCAACTTCCCAAAATAAAGAAGGCGGGATTTCCTCCCTGAAAAAAAATCTCTGAAGCCCGTATTCCCGCCCCCCACCCAAAGTGGTGAAGAGCAGGCCAAAGTCAGTCCTGTGGGAAAAGGTGACTCCCTGGCCTGGAGTCCTAGGGGAGAAGACGCAGCGGGGTCCCCCCCCCCCCCTTGCTTATTCTGGTTTGCTGGCGCCAGCAGAAGGGGATGGAGGGGGCCCCTCTGCAGAGCCCAGCGCAGGCCCCGGGAAAGCAGACTGAGGGGGGTGGGTTACATAAGGACTCCCCCCTCACTCCTGAGGGATGAAGTGACCCCTGGGGAGGATTGTAACCTTGCGTCCTCCTTGATGTCTTCCACAGCGATCATTGAGAAGTCGGCCGGGGACTCAGAAGCCATCGCGTTCGATGGGAAAACCTACATGGAGTACCACAACGCCGTGACGAAGAGGTAATGCAGGCCCTGACCTCTGACCCTTCACCTGCCCCCAGCCACCATCACACATGGGGGGTTTAGACATTTATAAGTGGGTTTTGCACCTTAAATGCACTTCTTGAAAATTACTACACTATATCTGCTCCTTCTGAAAATGACCCCCATGGTCTGAGACCCCCCCCTCCACCAGACTGTATGACATGGGCTGAGGTCCTGCCTCCGGCCCCTCCCCCTGATCCAGGGGCGGGTTGGCCTGGCGTAACGAGGGATCAGGCATCCCCCGGTGGGCCGGTGGCGCTAGTCACGTGGTCTGCCGAGCGTGGCGGTGACGGAGCCGCGCTCGGCAGACCACGTGGTATCTCCTGGGCGCTGAATCCCCGGGCCGCTCGTCATCGGGACTCCGCCCCTGCCCTGTGCCTTCCTCTCTGCTTTCCTGTCTTCTCTCACACGTAGAGATGTTCACCTGCAAGCAGAACATGTTTCGTATTAGTCAGAACATGCATAACCCTACTTAATGCACAATAAAACCTTCATAAAAAAGCACAAACTGACAGAAAGACAAATAAAAAACCCCAAAACCGTGTCTGTGTTTTCTTTTAACCCCGATGCCCCTGTTCCCAGATGCAGTGACTGTGCACTTTATAAGCCGACTCTGCCCAGGTGTATCTGCCCCGTCCCTCTGCTCCTGCCACCCATCATGCCCCCTCCACTCCTCCCAGCAGGTGCCCATGTCCAGCCCGCCCGCCCACCCTGTGCCTCACCTCAGGCGTCCTCCTGGGTCATTGCTTCCCTCTGCAACGGGCACTCGCCTCTCCTCTCCTCTCCTCGCCTCGCCGGTTGTCCGTCTCTTGTCTTATCTCAAGCTTTTTCTTTTCTTGTTTCAAGCCACCTAACTAATGAGATTCCAGAGTAAGTAACGAGCTTCATCCTCGGCTGTCCCTCAGGGACCCTCCATCTGATAACACTGGCCCCACATCTCCATCTCTAACCCAGACCAGACCATATGCAAGAAATCATAGCTGTGTCCAGTAGCAAAGCAGCACATGTGCTGGGGCAAGTCCTTTCGTCCAGAGTTGTAGCCAAGTAGCCCTAGTTCTCAGGGCAGCCTTTCTGGATGGCTCGTGGCCCGTGGCCACCTTTCATAATACTTTGCTTAAGGCAAGGGGAAGCTGAATCCTTGCCTTGCAGGAGGACATCGCATGCCGTCTCATTGGAGTGCTTCCTGCCATAGTGCGTAAGCTTAAGCATTGCATGTGGGCCGCGTGTGGCGGACACGGGGAAAGCCACTGGCATTGCAGCCCTGGGAGGCCACGGCTACTTTAGTTATTCAGGATTGATGAGAGGATGCTCGCATGCCTCTCCTGTCCTCTTGCGGTCTCAGGGAAGGGGCGCATGCCCGACCTTCTGTATTGGGGGCGGGGGGAGCGTTGGAGGGACCTTGCACAGTTTCCTGCTCGTGCTCACTGCATGCCTTGCCTCTCTTTTCTGCTTCTAAGCCCGGAGTCTGTGGACTCTTCTGTGGATCCTGGGTGAGTCTTAGGCGTCTCTTGTGCTGCTTTCTCCGTTCCCCATCCCATTTCATGTTGGGGTTTTCCCTCACATCGTAAAGATCTCGATTCCATGTTTACCTGTATCGTGATGTGTTCTGAATTGTGGCAGCTGTAAGGCTCAAACATTACTTTCTGAAAGAGAAATGGGAACATCTCCGACATGAATTATATCTTCCCTTCCCTTGCTGTTGTGTTAGTGCTGTCTGTCTGTCTGTGCCTCTCACTGCTTCTGTCCACGCGAGGGCTGGACCCTCCCCATGCACTGCTCCCAGCGCTGCTGCTGCTGCCTTTCCCTGTGCAGAAGGGGGCACCCTTCCTTCCTGCTGGCACCAAGGTGCCTTCTCTGGCTGTTACGGCATTTCTCTTTAACCCTTGACAGCTTCTCAATCCTGCATTTTGCCAGAGTGCAAACCTTAACCCCAGGCATCTAGGGCTTAAAGGCTTTGCAAAGCACCAGTGCAAAGTGGTCATCCACAAAACAGAAAACCACTTTTGATCAAATTTTGCCAGTGCGATTGGGTGCTCAGACAGTGCCTGGTGTAGAAGGGAGTGTGACTAGAGCACACCTCTCTCTGCACAGTGCCCCCTAGTGACCAGTCCAGGAACAGCCCTGGAAGTAGCTTGCAGTGAGCTTCATCCTCCTCAGCCACTGCAAGACTTGGGCCTAATCCCTGGAAGAAAGGGAGGTGCGGGAGGGGGAGGGAGAAGAAGAAGAAGCAGAGATGGAGAAGCCAAGCATAAACTACCGAGTTTGGGGCCAGGGGGAGGCAGACCTCACTCCTGTGGCCCCCCCCAGCGTGCCGCAGCAGCAGAAGTTGGCAGGCAGGATGCGGCTCGCCCTCTGCTAGCACAGGCTTCCTGCCTCACCACCCCCCTTATATTCCTTTCCCATTTGCAGTGAGAAGGCAATGCACAGTTAACCTCTTCGAGCTCAGCATCAGGACTGAGGCCACGCAGGGGCTGATCCTGTGGAGTGGGAAGGGGCTGGAGCGCTCTGACTACATCGCCCTGGCAGTGGTCAACGGCTTCGTGCAGATGACCTATGACCTTGGCTCTAAGCCGGTCATCCTGCAATCCACGGTCCCCGTGAACACGAACCAGTGGATCCGAATTAAAGCACAAAGGTAAGGGGGAGGATGGGGGCACCCGAGCCACTGCCTGGGGATTAGAACTCATGAAGGCCTCTCGGAAAGCTGCGCGGTGCCTGTAGGGGCGAGTCTGCGACTTGAGTGCGTCCTTTTTGATTTTGAAAAGTTTGCGTGTAAGCTCTTTGTGAAAAGCCATGCGCAGGGGTAACCGTGTGTGCGTAGACAAGCCGGGATCGTTTCCAAACGCAGCCTTGGCTCTGAACATCGGTACAACTTGTGCGCGGCTTTGCCGGCACGCGGCTGGGTGATGTCACAGAATTGGCCCCTATGTGACCAAGACTTAAAAATCAGAGGCCAAATGAAATGACAGCCTGAGGGTAGGGCACGAGGCCGTGTTTGGCCGCATGCCCCCTCCCTGACCTTTGCAGAAGGTCTGACCATGGGCCACGCCTGCCCCAGGGACAGGGTAAGGGGGGAGGCTGCTGCGTTGCAGGAGCCTTCTCCCTCCCCCCCCGCCACCCGAAGGAGAGGAAAGGATTCGTGTTGACTCCTGCTGCCCCATAAGTGTGGTTTATTGACGTCACTGAGGCGAGGGGCTGCCGTGACGTGCTGGGAGGGGGGATGGCCCTGCACCTGCACGGGTTCTCTGCTCAGCAGTTTCCTGCTTCTCTGAGGTGCAGGGGTGGAAGCGACACTGCCTTCGTGCAGAGCTAGAGGCTGTAACTATGGTGTCCCTCCCTGGGAGCAGGAGTCAGACAGTGAGTGTGCCCTCTGCTAGCCATGCTCAGCATAGCTTTAGTGTTTCCAGGCCTTTCTCCTCCTCATCAGCCCAATTTTCGTTGCAGGAAGTACCGGGATGGCTCTCTGCAGGTAGGGAATGAAGCGCCAGTCTACGGGAGCTCTCCGCTGGGGGCGAAGCAATTGGACACAGACGGGGCGCTCTGGCTTGGTGAGTAGCGCAGCGGCAGTAAAGGGTAGGGGTCGATGGTGGTACAGCACCCTGCAGGTGCTTAGCGCTACCCTGGGCACACCAGCTTGAAACGGGTTTTGTAGAATCCTGCTATGAAAGTTAATGCAGCGCCTCTGCCTGCGGGATCGGTCAGGCTTAATGTAAGGTGTTGGTGGGGGGCCTCTGATGCCCAATCCTGTACTCCTCATTCCTCTTGTAAAAACACTCCAGTCCTGCTGCGTTTTGGTGCTATCACCGCTCTGGTTGATGTTGGACTGTAATGTCTGTCGCTCCTCTGGGCATTATCTGTTCCTGCACCCCTCTCTCCCTGAGCAGCACTGCTGCCTGGCGTAGGTCCCTTTCCCCCGGAAGGGGGGTGAGGCAGGTTTTGCGGCTCCTTGCTGACAGAATAGGGCATGGCCCACGCTCCTCTCCTGTGCTCACTCCCTCCCTGTTTTACTCTTGTGCAGGTGGAATAGAGAAGCTCGGCGTCTCGTACAAGCTGCCCAAGGCCTACAGCACAGGCTTTGTGGGGTGTATGAAGGAGGTGCTGGTGGACCAGTTGGAGCTGCACCTGGTGGAAGATGCCATGAACCATCCCACCGTCTTGTACTGCTTAGCCAAATAGTTGCTGGTGACCTCGCCCTCCTCCTCTTCTCCCCTCCCCCCCCCTGTCCCCAGGGCTGTAATTATTTTCTGTTTGTAAACTGAATTGCTTTTTTTTATATTGTGTGGGGGGAAAGAGGTGGAGGTGGTCAGACAAGGCGGGGCGAGGGCCTGTGGAGTGGATCCATGCTGCATACTTGAAGCTCTTCTGTCTGCCGTCGGCGTGGGACAGATACCTGGTGCTGGCGTCCCCTGCTGTTCCGGCAGGCGCAGGCGAGAGATGGGCGGCTGTGAAATAACCTGGACAGACAGCTCCCTGCCCTTCCTCCTACGGATTGGTCTGGTTTTTTGGCAGGCAGACCCCCTTCTCATTAAATGGGACCCAATGCTGATGTTACATCGTGTGTGCCAGGCACTAGCCCTCCCCTGCTCAGGCTGGCCCAGGTGCAGAAGTTGGGATTGTGCAGGCCTTTCACTCGCCTGCCCGAGGAGGCTGCTGGGAGCTCGTGCAGGAAGCTGGGGCAGTGCTTGGCTTCCTTGCTTACAGCCGCTGGGTGCGGAGTCTCCTTGAGCAGCGGCTGGAGAATGTTTTACTACTCTGGCCCATCCTACACTCACAAGTGAAACCTGAACTTTGCTCCTGCCTTTACAGTCTTCCACCCCCTCCTGACCCCTTAGCACCTGGCCCAAAGGAGTGCTGGAGTCCCTCCCCTCCCAGTGCACTCTGGGATTTGTAGTGTTACTTAGCGTCAGAAAACAATGAGCCTTGTAGAGGGCACTAGCCCTAGATGCTGATCTTAATGCCCTGCTCCTGCCACCTTCGGGTCTGACACTGTAGCCTGGTACCTGTCCCCCCTCCTCACCCAAGCCTGATTCTACACTAAGTCCAAAACGGAACGCGAGTTTCTGCAGATAATGAATCTTCTTGGCTCAATGTTTTCTTGCAGCAGCTCATGCTGGGCTGGGTTTGAGGGGCTGTGGCCCTAGGTTTCTCTTGGTCCTATAACAAACCCACGCCCTCTTTCTTAAGGACAAACTGTGCAAGGAGGGTTTTCAGAGAGGGGGGTAATTGGTGGGTACTGGCAAGGGTTGCAGGAGCGCTGCAGCCTCTGTAATGCTGGTTGCCATGTTCAGCAGTGGGGAAATGGGTTTAGATGGGGGGGGGTGTTTTTTTTACTCTTCTAGTGGGCAGTGCTGGGGTACTTTAGAGATTGAGGGGCTGCGGATTCATTCCCCGCACTTGGTCGGGGTGGGGTGGAAGGTTGCCCCCCCCCCCCGGATTGGACTTCCTGCACATCTGGAAAGGTGGGCGTGGCTTTTGCGGGCTGTGCCGGATGACGGGAGCCGGGAGGTCGGGTCGGGTCAGCTCCTTGGCTTTACTAGAAAGCGGGTTTGGCCGAAAGGCCATGCCCCCCCCTCCCCCGTGCACGGACGTGCGGCCCTATTTTGACTAGCAGTAATCTCTAGGATGTACAAACATATTCCTTTATTTTTTGTATTTATGTCTGTCCACGTGTCTTGACTTTAGATGAGCCCTGAACATTGGGAACTGCTGTACGAGTTCTGAAGGAGCTGCATGTTGTCCCCATGCTTAACTTGTGTCTGTCGTCGTCACAACGAAATAAAGTTTCAAACGTTTGCTGGCTGCTGCTTCTTGGCCTTAGCGCTGCCCCTTTAAGGGCGCGGGGCGGGGCGTGGCCTGGCTGGGAGGGGGCGTGGCCGCGGAGGCCGGCTGGCTGCTCTGCGCGCTGGGCTGCTCGGGAGCTGCTGAGAGCGGCCATGGCGTCCCGCAGGTAAGGAGGGGGGGAGGGCTCGGAAAAATCAGTTTCACCTCCGCTGGCCCCTCCCTGTGCACCTCCAGTCACGGCAGCCTGTAGGACCGGAGAGCGCTGCTGCTCCCCGGGATCCACATCACAAAATGATCCGGTTCGGGGCCCGGACCGCTTGTCCCGCTGTAACTGTGCGCGCCCAGTCCGCAAAATTGATAACAGAGTCCGTCCGCGCCCGCGGCGCTGCCAGTGCACCTCCTTCCTGCTCTGCCACTCCTGGATCCCCGCTCTCACGCACACACACACAGGCCTGCCAGTGCACCTCCTTCCTGCTCTGCCAGTGCACCTCCTTCCTGCTCTGCCACTCCTGGATCCCCGCTCTCACGCACACACACACAGGCCTGCCAGTGCACCTCCTTCCTGCTCTGCCACTCCTGGATCCCCGCTCTCACGCACACACACACAGGCCTGCCAGTGCACCTTCTTCCTGCTCTGCCACTCCTGGATCCCAGCTCTCACGCACACACACAGGCCTGCCAGTGCACCTCATTCCTGCTCTACCACTCCTGGATCCCCGCTCTCACGCACACACACACACAGGCCTGCCAGTGCACCTCCTTCCTGCTCTGCCACTCCTGGAACCCTGCTCTCACGCACACACACACAGGCCTGCCAGTGCACCTCCTTCCTGCTCTGCCACTCCTGGATCCCCGCTCTCACGCACACACACACACAGGCCTGCCAGTGCACCTCCTTCCTGCTCTGCCACTCCTGGATCCCCGCTCTCACGCACACACACACACAGGCCTGCCAGTGCACCTCCTTCCTGCTCTGCCACTCTGGATCCCCGCTCTCACGCACACACACACACAGGCCTGCCAGTGCACCTCCTTCCTGCTCTGCCAGTGCACCTCCTTCCTGCTCTGCCACTCCTGGATCCCCGCTCTCACGCACACACACACAGGCCTGCCAGTGCACCTCCTTCCTGCTCTGCCAGTGCACCTCCTTCCTGCTCTGCCACTCCTGGATCCCCGCTCTCACGCACACACACACAGGCCTGCCAGTGCACCTTCTTCCTGCTCTGCCACTCCTGGATCCCAGCTCTCACGCACACACACAGGCCTGCCAGTGCACCTCCTTCCTGCTCTACCACCCCTGGATCCCCGCTCTCACGCACACACACACACAGGCCTGCCAGTGCACCTCCTTCCTGCTCTGCCACTCCTGGAACCCTGCTCTCACGCACACACACACAGGCCTGCCAGTGCACCTCCTTCCTGCTCTGCCACTCCTGGATCCCCGCTCTCACGCACACACACACACAGGCCTGCCAGTGCACCTCCTTCCTGCTCTGCCACTCCTGGATCCCCGCTCTCACGCACACACACACACAGGCCTGCCAGTGCACCTCCTTCCTGCTCTGCCACTCCTGGATCCCCGCTCTCACGCACACACACACACACAGGCCTGCCAGTGCACCTCCTTCCTGCTCTGCCAGTGCACCTCATTCCTGCTCTGCCACTCCTGGATCCCCGCTCTCACGCACACAGGCCTGCCAGTGCACCTCATTCCTGCTCTGCCACTCCTGGATCCCCGCTCTCACGCACACAGGCCTGCCAGTGCACCTCCTTCCTGCTCTGCCAGTGCACCTCATTCCTGCTCTGCCACTCCTGGATCCCCGCTCTCACGCACACACAGGCCTGCCAGTGCACCTCCTTCCTGCTCTGCCACTCCTGGATCCCAGCTCTCATGCACACACACACACAGGCCTGCCAGTGCACCTCCTTCCTGCTCTGCCAGTGCACCTCCTTCCTGCTCTGCCACTCCTGGAACCCTGCTCTCACGCACACACACAGGCCTGCCAGTGCACCTCCTTCCTGCTCTGCCAGTGCACCTCATTCCTGCTCTGCCAGTGCACCTCATTCCTGCTCTGCCACTCCTGGATCCCCGCTCTCACGCACACAGGCCTGCCAGTGCACCTCCTTCCTGCTCTGCCAGTGCACCTCATTCCTGCTCTGCCACTCCTGGATCCCCGCTCTCACGCACACACAGGCCTGCCAGTGCACCTCCTTCCTGCTCTGCCACTCCTGGATCCCAGCTCTCATGCACACACACACAGGCCTGCCAGTGCACCTCCTTCCTGCTCTGCCAGTGCACCTCATTCCTGCTCTGCCACTCCTGGATCCCCGCTCTCACGCACACACACAGAGGCCTGCCAGTGCACCTCCTTCCTGCTCTGCCAGTGCACCTCCTTCCTGCTCTGCCAGTGCACCTCATTCCTGCTCTGCCACTCCTGGATCCCCGCTCTCACGCACACACACAGAGGCCTGCCAGTGTACCTCCTTCCTGCTCTGCCAGTGCACCTCCTTCCTGCTCTGCCTCTCCTGGAACCCTGCTCTCACGCACACACACACACACACACAGGCCTGCCAGTGCACCTCCTTCCTAGTCTGCAGCGCCACACTCACAATAAAGTCAGCTTTCACTGTGCCGAGAGCAGCAGCAGCAGCACTGACCATCCCTCTCCGTCCAGCACCTCGGGATGGGACGAGCAGTGAGCATTGCCTGAGTGTTGCATGTCGGAAAGAACCTGCGGGGAGGTTTCTCCTCTTTGTCCCAGGAACAAAGCAGTTCCCTGTGATTGTTTCTAGCTTCCGGTGAGGTGTTTACAGTGGCAGGGTGCAGAGGTTGATTTCTTCAGCCCGGGGATGCACCTGCAAACAACACATAGAAAACATTCTGCTGGCTGCTGGGCTTTTGGCAGATTCTTTTTCAGCTTTGCCATTTTATTTGGGGGGGTTGATGTCTCATTAACATATCCTGAATTGTCAGTTTTATGCCAAATTAAAATGTGTCAAAATGTTCTCAGATTTTATATCTTAATTTGCTGTTACTTTAACTACGGTGAAACTTGTGGTGTAGTGATCAGAGGCCGAGCTGGGTGTGAGTTGAGCTGCCTGTACTTGGTGGATTTCACACAGCTGTTGTAGAGAAATCTGAGGAGCAGGGAGTTGAGGTTTACATCTGGGGATTGTTCTTGTGTCTGGCTTTACTATTCTTCTCAGCAGACTTGGAAAGGTTATAGCAGGAAATGGAATGAATTTCTCTGCCCTTTGTTTTGAAAATGTTGTGGAATATGTCCTTGGACTCTACCAGTTGATTTTATATCTTTAAATACTAAGAAACCCAACTTCCGGTCTGCTTTGGGGGCATCAGGGTGCAAAGTGGTCCCACTTGACTGACGAGGAGCTGGCTCTGTTCTGCCCCGCTGAAGGGGTTTTCCTGCTTACAGCTGGGATCGTGCGTGCGGGATGAGAGGAATGTAAATTCCTTCAAGCAAGTGTAGGCAGGAGTCTGTGAGTTCATCCCTTGATTTGCAGGGGATGAGTGTTCAGTGGTTTTTAGCCCCCACTGAGACCTTGGGGACACTCCTGCATGTAAGGCACAGGTTTAATCTTAGGGTTTAAATTATAGCCTCTTCTGGGCTGTTCTACAAATGTACTGCTACGGGGAGAGTCACTGTTCGTGGCTTTGGAGCCTCGGATTGAGTTGCTAAATAACGATTATTATAGAAGACAGTTAAAAAGCACTGGTTCCAGTACAGATCCCTGGGGCAGTGCACAATTTACTGGCCTCCACTGAGGAGAGCTGACCCTTTCAGGTCGATACAGAAGGTGCATTCAGCTGAGCGTAAACCTTCTGCCTGCAGGTAAGTGCGCAGAACTTACTCCTAATACAGCAAGGAGTTTTGCACGCATAAATGCACATTCCTTAATGGGATGCCCTCGCATGGAAAATCTCATGCAAATGAGGGCATTAAACCTGGATATATATATATATTTTTTTAGCACTGGCAAGTTACCTGCAAGGTCAGGAAATGGAGTTAAGTTTCCAGCACTATACGCTAGCTCTTCAAATCCACCAAAAAGGTAAAAAAGACAAAGAAAAAAATAGGGACACTTGAGCCAGTTAAGTACTGACTTTTCACTAGACCCCACCAAATTTGTCTACTCTAGAATAACCAGCATGCATGTTTTCATGCACCTATGTTTTAGGCTCTATAACTGAAAGAAAAAACATTTGTGTAAAAAATTGATGCACTGTAATAAGTACAGACAAAAGTTAATCATTTTGTCAAATTATTTCTAAGTTTTGATGGTACAGTCTCTGACAACAATGGTTTATTTACTGTAGTATCATTCGATATTCAATAATAAAAACACATTGTAGTATTTTGGCTTGTTCATAGTAAATATAAACATAAATTAAACATAAAACTAGATGCAAAAAACCAACAAAATCCTTAAAATCAGAACTCAAAATATCAAATATATATACAGTAAAATCTAAAAATATACTGGGCGTGGCAACACCATAGAACCACCATGTGCACGTTTTTGTGCACCTATGGTTTAGACTCTATAACTGAAAGAACAACAAAGATTTGATGTTTTATAAATAGTACAGACAAAAATTAAGCATTTCATCAAATTATTTCAAAGTTTTGACAATAACAGTCTGTGACAACAGTGGTTTCTTACTGATCACTGGCATGAAAACGGGCAAAAAAACCATGAAGCTCAGGTTGATAAAGTGGTTCAAAAACAACATGACAAGCAAAAAGTGATCTGCAGATGTAGCAGAGTTCTAATCCATGAGATACCACAGGCTGACACTGGTTGACAGCCTAATACAGTAAATATTACAGCACAAGCTACATATGTGAAAACCTGCGTACGGTACTTGATAAGTGACTAAAAACATGACAATCAAAAAAAGTGATCTGTAATATGTAGCAGAGCCTTTAAGCCATGAGATTTCCACAAGCAGACACTGAAAGTCAACATAATACAGGAATATGTACAATGCAACGAAAATTTGCACTCCAGTGATGCTAGGGTGTCTCAATTTTTTTAGGAAAAACTGAAGGGGGCAGGGAGGTGTCAAATTATCAGAAATTGAAGGTTGGCAGAAGAACTGATTAAAAGTCAGGAAGATTCACTTGCTGCGATAAATTTTACCGATTGTGCAAGCAATTTATAGTTTTTGAATGCACGAAAAAGTGACTCTGTGGGTCGTGTGTTATCCAGCTATCTGACGTGGTCTGGCCCTGGGCTATCTGACTGTGGTTCGGCCCCTGCTGCCACGGCTATCTGACTGTGGTTCGGCGCTTGTTGCTGATGCATGACACTTATCCAGATAAGTACTTTCCTCTATATCAGGTGCTTTCACAAGTTAAAATGATTAAAATAAGAGTAAGAAAAGATGGGAAAATTACAAACTAGGTTCTGCAAAGTACAGAATCAGGGCCATGTCTCAGGTTCTGGTGCTGATCCGCATTGTCTCTGGCCTGGTGGCCGGATTCCCACAGATTTGCTGGTTGTAGCCGCTGTTTGCTTCGTTTTCCCCAGGATTATAAAAAGTCTTTCTCCTGGAAGAGCAGAGCTGGGTGAGAGCCCCTGATGAGAAACTGATGTTAAGTTCACTTTATTCCGTTGTATCTGTGGAAAATCCTTTCCATTGCCTGCAGCGCCTATGCAGGTTCCTGCAGGAACAGGATGGGAACTTCTCCTGTTGAAAAGAGGAAGCAGACGTTTCCTCTGCCCCTGTGTGAAGAGGGCAGATAGCGTCCCCTCCAGCTCGGCTTATGACTGTGCAATGTGTGTGATACTAGAATAGTGCCGTGCTTCCTGCTTCACTTGTGATGGAGATAGCACGCCGCCTTTTCAGGATGCTCAGGTGGTTTATCAGCAGTACACAGCTCTGTATAAATCACCTGATGTGCCTCGGAGGTCTCTGCCCCGTGTGCTCGTACTTTAGATCTGGGTTCAGGGAGGTTTAAGGTGTGAGCAATGGCAGTGGGGGCTGGAAGCTCTCTCCTGCTGACATTAGGCTGCACTGCCCCTGCAGTGGGAGCAGGCTGGCTCATGACTTTCCATCTAAGTCTCTGTCCCCAGGAAAGACCTGAGGCTTTGGCTTATGGTGTGAACTGTGAAAGAGCCACTGACAAGACTGAGGGAGATAGCAGGGCAGGGAGGAGCAGCGCTGAGGACTGAATGTCACCAGCAGAGAGAGCTGGGAGAGGGGCACAGCTGGAGCTAATAAGTGAGCAGATTCGCCTTGGGAATTATCTCCCTGCGCTGAATTTTAAAACCTGAGGCGGGGTTGTGTGCACGCGGTGGAGAGCGTTTTCAGAAGGACAGGCATATGCCCGTACTGTCAGTGCTGCGCAAGGGGTGGACGTACGTGCCCATTTACACATTTTATAACCACAGGCTCGGCACCCGCCTCGCAAGTCACGGATATTAAATCGGACTTTCGGCTGGAGGAGGGTGTGGCTCAGTGACGAGCGTCCGCACACATCCGCGCAGCTTTAGAAAATCCCTGCCGCCGCGTACAAACGAGAGGGCTATTACACGCATGGGTTACAATTATTTAATGTGGGAGGTACATTTATTTATTTGTTTGTTTAATACGTGTGTGCGATTTACATATCACATCATGCGCAGACTTTTATAAATCCAGGGGGCGCCTGCACAGCGTATAAATGCAGGCGTAACTTTCGGCGCAGCTGCCTCTGGCCTGCATGTGGGGCTTTTGCACACTGGTGAAAGACAACTCTAAGTCTGGTGAAGGTATTCTGCGCATTGCTAAGTAAACATTAACACACTTTAATGAATTAATTTAAAGGGAGGAGACAGCAATATGACCAGGGCCTGCTTCTTGGAAGAGCAGTAGCTGCATCTGGCATTGTGCTGGGTTGCCCCCCTGCTCTAATAGCAGCCCAGTAATGTAGGAGCTAGCAGGGCAGATTCAATCAACCATGCAGGGGACTTCGGATCCATTAACCTGCATATCACAGACAAAAAAATGCAGCACACTGTGACAACACAGCACAAATACTACATGCAGTGAACACCCCTGCTATTCCAGTACTGAGACTCCCACACACAGCTCTGCCAATGCACCTCACTCCTGCCCTGCAGCACCCCCTGCTATTCCAGTACTGAGACCCCCACACACAGCTCTGCCCATGCACCTCACTCCTGCCCTGCAGCACCCCCTGCCATTCCAGTACTGAGACCCCCACACACAGCTCTGCCCATGCACCTCACTCCTGCCTGCAGCACCCCCTGCTATTCCAGTACTGAGACCCCACACACAGCTCTGCCCATGCACCTGACTCCTGCCCTGCAGCACCCCCTGCTATTCCAGTACTGAGACCCTCACCAACACAGCTCTGCCAATGCACCTCACTCCTGCCCTGCAGCACCCCCTGCTATTCCAGTACTGAGACCCTCACACAACAGCTCTGCCATGCTCCTCACTCCTGCCACTGCAGCACCCCCTGCTATTCCAGTACTGAGACCCTCACACACACAGCTCTGCCAATGCTCCTCACTCCTGCCCCTGCAGCACCCCCTGCTATTCCAGTACTGAGACCCTCACACACAGCTCTGCCCATGCACCTCACTCCTGCCCTGCAGCACCCCTGCCATTCCAGTACTGAGACCCCCACACACAGCTCTGCCCATGCACCTCACTCCTGCCCTGCAGCACCCCCTGCTATTCCCAGTACTGAGACCCCCACACACAGCTCTGCCCATGCACCTGACTCCTGCCCTGCAGCACCCCCTGCTATTCCAGTACTGAGACCCTCACACACACAGCTCTGCCAATGCACCTCACTCCTGCCCTGCAGCACCCCCTGCTATTCCAGTACTGAGACCCCTCACACACAGCTCTGCCAATGCTCCTCACTCCTGCCCTGCAGCACCCCTGCTATTCCAGTACTGAGACCCTCACACACACAGCTCTGCCAATGCTCCTCACTTCCTGCCCTGCAGCACCCCCTGCTATTCCAGTACTGAGACACCCTCACACACAGCTCTGCAATGCTCCTCACTCCGGCCCTGCAGCACCCCCTGCTATTCCAGTACTGAGACCCTCACACACACAGCTCTGGCCAATGCTCCTCACTCCTGCCCTGCAGCACCCCCTGCTATTCCAGTACTGAGACCCCTCACACACAGCTCTGCCAATGCTCCTCACTCCTGCCCTGCAGCACCCCCTGCTATTCCAGTACTGAGACCCTCACACACACAGCTCTGCCAATGCTCCTCACTCCTGCCCTGCAGCACCCCCTGCTATTCCAGTATTGAGACTCCACACACACACACAGCTCTGCCAATGCACCTCACTCCTGCCCGCAGCACCCCTGCTATTCCGGTACTGAGACTCCCCACACAGCTCTGCCAATGCACCTCACTCCTGCCCTGCAGCACCCCTGCTATTCCAGTACTGAGACCCTCACACACAGCTCTGCCAATGCACCTCACTCCTGCCCTGCAGCACCCCCTGCTATTCCAGTACTGAGACCATCACACACAGCTCTGCCAATGCAACCTCACTCCTGCCCTGCACGCACCCCCTGCTATTCCAGTACTGAGACTCCCACACACAGCTCTGCCAATGCTCCTCACTCCTGCCCTGCAGCACCCCCTGCTATCCAGTACTGAGACCCTCACACACACAGCTCTGCAATGCTCCTCACTCCTGCCCTGCAGCACCCCCTGCTATTCCAGTACTGAGACCCCCTCAACACACAGCTCTGCCAATGCTCCTCACTTCCTGCCCTGCAGCACCCCCTGCTATTCCAGTACTGAGACCTTCACACACACAGCTCTGCCAATGCTCCTCACTCCTGCCCTGCAGCACCCCCTGCTATTCCAGTATTGAGACTCCACACACACACACAGCTCTGCCATGCACCTCACTCCTGCCCTGCAGCACCCCCTGCTATTTCCAGTACTGAGACCCTCACACACAGCTCTGCCAATGCAACCTCACTCCTGCCTGCAGCACCCCCTGCTATTCCTGTTCTGAGACCCCCACAGACACAGCTCTGCCAATGCACGTCACTTCCTGCCCTGCAGCACCCCCCTGCTATTCCAGTACTGAGACCCTCACACACAGCTCTGCCAATGCTCCTCACTCCTGCCCTGCAGCACCCCCTGCTATTCCAGTACTGAGACCCCCACACACACAGCTCTGCCAATGCACCTCACTCCTGCCTGCAGCACCCCCTGCTATTCCAGTACTGAGACCCTCACACACAGCTCTGCCAATGCTCCTCACTCCTGCCCTGCAGCACCCCCTGCTATTCCAGTACTGAGACCCCACACACACAGCTCTGCCAATGCACCTCACTCCTGCCCTGCAGCACCCCCTGCCATTCCAGTACTGAGACCCTCACACACACACAGCTCTGCCAATGCTCCTCACTCCTGCCCTGCAGCACCCCCTGCTATTCCAGTACTGAGACCCCCACACACACAGCTCTGCCAATGCACCTCACTCCTGCCCTGCAGCACCCCCTGCTATTCCAGTACTGAGACCCTCACACACAGCTCTGCCAATGCTCCTCACTCCTGCCCTGCAGCACCCCCTGCTATTCCAGTACTGAGACCCCCACACACACAGCTCTGCCAATGCACCTCACTCCTGCCTGCAGCACCCCCTGCTATTCCAGTACTGAGACCCTCACACAAGCTCTACTAATGCACCTCACTCCTGCCCTGCAGCACCCCCTGCTATTCCAGTACTGAGACCCCCACACACAGCTCTGCCAATGCACCTCCCCTCCTGCCCTGCAGCACCCCGCTGCTATTCCAGTACTGAGACAGCGCCCCACCACACACAGCTCTGCCAATGCACCTCACTCCTGCCCTGCAGCACCCCCTGCCATTCCAGTAACTGAGACCCTCACACACACACAGCTCTGCCAATGCTCCTCACTCCTGCCTGCAGCACCCCCTGCTATTCCAGTACTGGAGACCCTCCACACACACACGAGCTCTGCCAATGCTCCTCACTCCTGCCCTGCAGCACCCCCTGCTATTCCAGTACTGAGACCCTCACACACACAGCTCTGCCAATGCTCCTCACTCCTGCCCTGCAGCACCCCTGCTATTCCAGTACTGAGACCCTCACACACAGCTCTGCCAATGCACCTCACTCCTGCCCTGCAGCACCCCCTGCTATTCCAGTACTGGAGACCCCCACAACCACACAGCTCTGCCAATGGCTCCTCACTCCTGCCCTGCAGCAACCCTAGTCATAAAGCTGAAACTTTGGTTTAAGTGTGCTTTTAGTTTTGAGAAAGTTTCAGTAGGATGGTGCCTGCAATAAGAATGTGGGGGCTGCTCTGCCCCTGGGTTCTGGGGAGCCTGTCTGTCAGCAGCTGAGGCGCTGATATTGTTACTCATGGGATGGGGGAGCTAGGAAAGCGTTTAGACATTTGGCATAAGCCGCTGACGTTCACTTGTTGTGCCTTTCCTGTCTGCTTTGCTGAATGGAAAGATTTTGGCCTTAAATCTGTTCAAAGGCTGCTGTGTGGGGGTGTTGCAGGAACGCTCTCGCTGCTTTGAGAGGAGAATCGAGACTGCAATCGACATCACAGGCACAAATAAAGGCCATGGCTGTTGCTAAGAGAGCAGTTTAGAAACTTCTGCCATCAAGGGCTTTTCAGGTCTGTGCTCCTCGGGCTCCAAAATCCACCTGGGGCAGGGCAGTTAATACAGAACGGGCATTAGAGCTGCAGGGTCCATCCCTCCCGTTCTGGGGGAGTTTCACAGCGGATAACCCAGTTGGAAATGCTTGGGCCTTGTTGATAAGTTCCCCTGCTCCCAGTGCCTGCCACCCGCTATTCGAGGCTCGGGCGTTTCCTGTGCGGGGCTCTGGTTTCTGCCTCGAGGGCAGTGTTTTAATGAGGCGAGATTGTATGTCCAGTCTGACTGATTCTATTATGGGGTGATGTTTTATTTCTTTTTTATGGTTACTGTGTATTTTAATATTATCAGTGTTTTACTGTGTAATCTGCTCTGAACAATGGGATGGAAGAAGCAGACTGTAAATACTTATATGTCCATAGAGTTACCCTGCTATTCCATTACTGAGAGCCTCATATACAGCTCCCCATGCTATTCCTTACTGAGAGCTATATACAGCTCCCCCTGCTATTCCATTACTGAGAGCCTCATATACAGCTCCCCTGCTGCTATTCCATACTAAGAGCCTCATATACAGCTCCCCCTGCTATTTCCATTACTGAGAGCCTCATATACAGCTCCCCCCTGCTATTCCATTACTGAGGAGCCTCAATACAGCTTCTCCCCTGCCTATTCCATTACTGAGAGCCCTCATATACAGCTCCCCCTGCTATTTCCATTACTGAGAGGCCTCGATATAACAGCTTCCCCCTGCTATCCATTACTGAGAGCCTCATATACAGCTCCCCCTGCTATTCCATTACTGAGAGGCCTCATATACAGGCTCTCCCCCTGCTCTCCATTACTGAGGAGCCTCATATACAGCTCCCCCTGCTATTCCATTACTGAGAAGCCTCATATACAGCTCCCCCGCTATTCCATTACTGAGAGCCTCATTATACAGCTCCCCCTGCTATTCCATTTACTGAGAGCCTCATATACAGCTCCCCCTGCTATTTCCTTACTGAGAGCCTCATATAGCAGCTCCCCCTGCTATTCCATTACTGAGAGCCTCATATACAGCCTCCCCTGCTATTACCAGTTTACTGAGAGCTCAGATGACAGCTCCCCCTGCTATTCCTGTACTGAGAGCCTCAGATACAGCTCCCCGCGGAGGCTGGAGCACAAATGTGGGAGGGGAGTGGCAGAGAGGAGGATATGGAGGAAAAGCGAAGGAGATGGGAGGGGAAATCACCTTTTTAGAGCCAACTGAGGCAAGGTGGTTGTACAGGTTGGGGTGTGGTGGGAGGGAGAGGGAGCTATGGAGGAAAGGCAGCTGACTGTACCTGTAGCTGTTGGGGACAGAAGGACAGGAAGGGAAAAAAGCAGTAGAAGGCTGGTTGGCAGGTCCTGCCCCATCTGTTTTGCTGCTTCCCTGCCTCCTGCACTTTAAGCCTCTCAGACGCTGATTAAAGTTTAAATATAGCTGCTGAATTTTTTCTCTCTAATTCTTCCTGATGTATCAAAGTAAAAAATAGTCCTGGCACCAGCTCCTCAAAGGGGACCGGGCTCTGTCGTGGGCTATATTCTGCCTTGTCAGGATGCCCGACCCCGAAATATCCCAGCAGCGATCGCTGGCAGTGTTACATTAATCCTGGAAAGTGGGGGGTGAGGCCTGCGGCCTGCAGCTCTCCCTGGCCCTTCCAGCAACCGAGGGAGAGAGCTGGGAACATCAGAGCCCCGGCCTCCGGCATGAGCGAGGACTCCAGGGCTCTGCCCTGCTGGTGGATTCGCTTAGCTTTCACAGCTCCTCGTACTCGCTCTGGTTCCAGCAACAACAACAAAAAGTGGCTGCAGACAATCGTGTGGAAAGTTGGAACAAATCAAGACGTCTTACTTTTCTCTTTTAAAAGTTTCTCTGGTGGAAGCAGGGCTGGATCTAGCAGCAAAAGCTTCCTTTCCCCCCTTGCCCGGTCCTCATAGCGATGGTGCCAGGCTCCTTCGGAAACGTTGCGGGTCACGGGCCCGGAGCTGCTCAGTAGGTGTCGCCATCACCATGGGAGCTGCGAGCAATGGGCATGGTGGCACACAGTGCCAGTGCTGAGACGCTGGCTCATTCCATTACGTAAACTTATCTCGCGTCGCACCTCCCTTTCTGGTGCTCCAGCCGCTTCCTCACCACGCTCGCCCTTTCAAGCGGAGCTGAGCTAATGTTTCATGGTTCTCCAGCAGGAGGACCTGACCCTGCACCTCCTCCTTATGTGGCATCTGATGGCAGCACGTCGGCGCCACTATCAACCAGCCCCACACTGGAACTCGGCTCTTATCGCAGTAAGAGGGCCCCCTGGGTACCGGGATCCCTCTCGGCCCGGGCCTGTCGTGTGGGTTTGCTTGTCTGGAGGGAGCACGTGCCATGAAAGAGCAGGGCTGAGCTGGATTCACTGTCCAGGCGAGAGAGGAGGGGCGGCAGGAACTCAGCCTTCGTACCTTCCTTAACCAAAGTCGCCCCTTGCATGTCCACAATTAAGTGAAACCTCGCCCAGTGCTGTTCCCTCCTGACACCTCCCCAGGAAAATGATTGTTGGCAAGGCAAGGTCCTGAACTGCATTTAGGCTTCCAGCTGAATCAGGGTATGTGGATTCCCCCATTACAATCCTCTTCCCTTGTGGCCCAGCATTTCCAGTCACGCGGCTCCGCAGGCGACGCACGCGTGTATATCTTGCGTGGGACCAGTAGGTGTCGCCGTTGATCACGCAGACAAGCTTGGGACCTTACCCTTGCGGTTGCTTCCCGCTCGAATCCAAGTTTTCCAGTATCCGTTCTGCTTGCTGCTGGATGATTTTACGTCTGACTTTCCCCAACAGTCCTGGGTGCCATCTCTGCTTTGGTGCACCCAGGAAGGTTTCTGGACCGCGGGGCCATTACCTGGGCAGGTGTCCCTGCTACAAGGTTCCTTAAGAAGGTTGCTTGCTCTCCTCCATTGCCGGGAGCCCTGAAACCCATCAGCTCCTGTAAGGTACAAGTCGTTTTTTCGTCCTGCAGCTAATTTGCGCTGGTTTTCTTCTGCGCGGACGACGAGAGGCGGGGTTTCCCATACTCCGCCCCTGCAGAAGAAGCTGAAAGTTTTCGGCTGTTTCTGCCGCTCCCCTATCAGCCGGCTACCACTCGTTCCCCTTCCCAGATTTACAAACCAACCCCCGTGGTTTGGTGGCATAACGGTTCTCGGGTCTGCTCTGCGGGGTTTGTCGAGCCTTGGCGCTATGGTGAGGTAGGACCTCTCTTCCTGTACGTTCACCTCTCTCTTCTGCACGGCTCTGGCTCTTGCTGCTTGCACCTCCTCGGGATGTGGATGCCACCAGGCTTCTGTGCTATTCAGCGTGAGGCTGTGCCACGTTCAGTTGTGCAATATATTTCTTTTCCATGTCCTTGGATATCCAGTTCTGAAGCCAAAGGGATACTGGAACCATATTCTGTGCTGATCTTGAACTGTGCGATAACACAAGTCTTAGATAACGTGTACAGCATGACTTAGGATGTTAAATGCATCGTGGGCATTCATTACCACAACGACTTAGCATTACCTGCTTTGTTCACTTACATAGCGCATGTCAGACGCTGACTGTAATGTGCTGGGATGGAAGCAATGCAACGTTTGTACAGTGGAAGAAGTATCCAGATAGAATAGCGACCCTGTTTCCAATCTGCCCTGCAGTGCTACACGTTTCCTAGTACTTACAGTTCATTTTAAGTTCTTTTGTGTCGCGTTGTGCAATGCGACTGTCGTGCATCAGTGCCCCCGCGTGTTACGCTGATGTGCGCAGAGCGCCGTGCACCAGGGTCTAGGCTGCTTGCAACTCG
>NW_021820443.1:0-31592 GCF_901001135.1 Rhinatrema bivittatum
CCCATGACAGGGCTCTCCCATCTAAGTATGACAGGATATAGCTGGTCTTAGAAAGGCCCGTAGGAAACAATGAAGGTTGTAAAGTGAAGTGTAAACTGCACTGGTTCAAAAAGCCTCGAGTCTTCTGGAGTTCTCTGGAGAATCGAATAGGCGCCGCCAGTGGTATAGCAGTCTTCAAAGTTACCTCCTGTGACCGACCTTCTTGGTTAGAGGCAGTGTCTTGAACTCTTTGTGTGCATAGCTGATGAACTGCCGCAGCAAGTTTCTCTAAGGCATCTTGCTGCTCCACAATACGTTGGGCCAGGCCAGTATGGCCTGCAAGGCGCTGAGTTGTACCGGACCCATGGCATTACTGAATACAAGCTGGATCCACTGGAGTTAGCAATCTGTTCTGAATCTGTTGTGCTTTGCTCCTGGAGATGGAGGAAAAGCACTTTGTTCCGGTGTGGTCCCCTGGTAGGAGGAGTTGTAGGTAGATCCCTGGGCCAGTGGCAGATGACCATGCCCCCGGGGAGGGGCCCCGAAAGGGACCACCGGCTAGGCTAAGGATGTGGAGACAAACACACAATAGTTCTTTTATTAGACAGGATTGGAAGCCACCAGAGGGGGCAGTAGTGAGTTGGAATGTTCGGCTGGGCTGTCGTCCCTCAGATACTGGAACAGCGATCCCTGGAGGCTGAGCTGTAGAGAAACTGAAGATACAGTGAGTAGACAGGGCATGCAGGGCACAAGTACTGAACCTGATGGTAACACTTACGCAAGGGTCTCAGGAAGCCCAGGTGCTGGAGAGTATAGGCCCTTGAGGAGCGAGTACCTGGTTTCAGGGAAATCTCTGAGAGAGTGAGGGTGAAGACTCACAATGTGGCAGGTAACGAGGCCGAGGTATCCGTAGGTAGCCCAGGAACAGAAGCCCTCGAGGAGCGAATACCAGTTCCGAGGGTAACCTGCAAAGGCAAGCAAAAGAGAGAGAGGGAGGCCCCCGAGGAGCGGGTACCCCAGGTAAGTCCAAGGAGGCAGAGTAGCTTAGGTTGGGTATCCTCCATAGGTAACCCCAGAACAGAGGCCCTCGAGGAGCGAGTACCGGTTCCGATGGTAACCTGCAAAGGCAAGCAAAAGAGAGAGAGCGAGGCCCCCGAGGAGTGGGTATCTCGGGTAAGTCCGAGGAGGCAGAGTAGCGTAGGTCGGGAAACGTCCCCTAGGTAACCCCTTGCTAACTCGCCGGTTTAGCAAATGCTGAGACCTTTTATGTTGGTTGCGGATGATGTCATCTTTGGGGGACGCCTCCGAGGTTCGCGCCTTAGCCGGTATGTCCATCGGGGTAGCGCCGCGTGTGCGCCCCTAGGCCCGCAGGAGCCATGGCGGGTCACAGCATGCAGTCGGTCCGGGGACGCCGGAGGACCTCGGTAAAGGAACACTGTGGCAACCAGACCTCCCGTGGACGAAGAGGGAGGCGCCAACTAGGTAAGACATGCGGGAGGAGGGCATCGGGAAACAACGGACGCAACAGCAACCTGTGCAAGACAGAAGCCTCCTGTCGGATGTCTCTGGGGCCTCTTACAACTTCTGCCGGTTCCCGAAGAACCTTGGACGCATATCACGACAGACTTTGTAGTGGACTTGCCACTCTCCGGTAGAAACAATACTATTTGGATCACCATCAATCGCTTCTCTAAAATGGCACACTTTGTGGCTCTGCCAGGTTTACCATCTGCCGCTGAACTAGCGAAGCTCTTTGTCAATCACATTTTTCGCCTCCATGGCATGCCCAAACACATCTTGTCCGACAGAGGTGTTCAGTTCACTGCAAAATTCTGGAGAGCACTTTGTCAGAAATTTGACATTTCACTGGATTTAACCTTTGCCTATCACCCACAATCCAATGGGCAAACTGAAAGAATGAACAGAATGTCTAAACAATTCTTGTGATCTTATGTGAACACAAGACAAAGCGACTGGGCAGAATTGCTACTGTGGGCTGAGTTTGCCATAAATTCACATCCTGCCACGGCTACAGGGTCCTCACCTTTCCAAGTCGTTTATGGTCGTCAACCACTACCTCCTCTACCGCTACCCTTATCTGTGGCCTCACCAGCAGCTAAAGCCACAGCATCGGAGTTACAACAGCTCTGGAGACAAACTAAGGAACTACTCCTCAAAGCAGGCCAAAGAGTCAAAAAGTGCTACGATGCCCATCATAGGAAGGCACCTCAATTTCAACCTGGAGACAAGGTCTGGTTGAGTACTAAATTTCTCCGCCTCAAGCTACCTTCGGCACGCTTTGCACCTCACATTCGGGCCGATACAGTACAATGCGCTCCGTCGGAGTGCACTGTTAACCCTCCATTGGACGCGTGTTTTCGACGCGCTAGTGTTACCACTTATTCAGTAAGGGGCCGAAAACACGTGTCCAACCCCCCGAACCTAATAGCGCCTGCAACATGCAAATGCATGTTGATGGCCTTATTAGGTATTCCCGTATGATTCACAAAGCAAAATGTGCAGCCAAGCCGCACATTTTATTTTTAGAAATTAGCGCCTATATAGAAACATATATAGAAATGACTGCAGAAGAAGACCAAACGGCCCATCCAGTCTGCCCAGCAAGCTTCACATTTTTTTTTCTCATACTTATCTGTTTCTTTTGGCTCTTAGTAACCTTTTGGTTCTGTTTCCCTTCCACCCCCACCATTAATATAAAGAGCAGCATTGGAACTGCATCTAAGTGAAATATCTAGCTTAATTAGTTAGGGGTAGTAACCGCCGCAAAGGTAGGCGCTAATTTCTTCGGGCACCGGGAAAGTTTACAGAAAAGCAGTAAAAACTGCTTTCTATGCACCCTCCGACTTAATATCATGGCGATATTAAGTCAGAGGTCCCGAAAATTACCAAAATTAAAAAAAAAAAAGTGGTCGGCCCGCAGCTCGCGGGTCGAAAACCGGTAGCTCAATTTTGCCGGCGTCCGGTTTCTGAACCCGTGGCTGTCTGCGGGCTCAAGAACCAACGCCAGCAAAATTGAGCGTCGGCTGTCAAACCCGCTGACAGCCACCGCTCCTGTCCAAAAGGAGGCGCTAGGGACGCACTAGTGTCCCTAGCGCCTCCTTTTACCTGTTTTTACCGCCGGGCCTAATTTGCGCGCGCCGGGAGAGCGGGTGTTCGCCTGCTCTCCCGCGGACTTTACTGTATCGGCCCATATGTCGGACCCTTTGGGGGATCTGACGTACAGCCTGAAACTGCCTCCATCCATGAAAATACACAACACCTTTCATGTGGCTCTGTTAAAACCACTTGTACTCTTTGAGTTTTCCAGTAAGACTCCTGAACCAGCGAATCTAAATGCGGAGGAAGACATTGAATATAAGGTTGATGACATCCTGGATGTTCGCAAGAAAGGCAAGATATTTTATTTATTTATTTAAAATTTTTATATACCGACATTCATCCAGGATATCATATCGGTTCACATTGTAACGCAAAAACAAACGCACGGGATGGCGCTTTACATTGAACAGTAAAAAACACGATAACAAGGCATTAACGAGAGAGGGGAATAATAATATGGGAAGTTTTGCAATAAAATTATAAACAAAGTTTGCAATTATATACATATGTACAAAAGAAAGAAAACTATGAGGTTAATTTTAATCAGGCTAGGAGATAAGATGGGGAAGAGAAGGGAGGAGAGCGAGGAAAGAGGGGGGGAAGAGAGAAAGAAAAGAAGGTGGCGGAGAAAAGGGGAGGGGAGAGAGGGGCGGTAGAATGGGAAACAGGGGAGGAGTGTGGAGAGTGGGGACAGTGGTGAGGTATAGTGAAAAATTAAGTGTATGCTTTTGCAAAGAGCCAGGTCTTGAGCTTCCGCTTGAAAGATTTGAGGCATTCTTCTTGCCGTAGTTCAACAGGCATTTTGTTCCAGAGGGTCGGCCCGGCTATCGATAGTGCACGGGCTCTTGTGGAAGTGAGTTTATAGAGTTTAGGAGAGGGGATAGGCATGGTTGCGAGATGTGCTAGTCTGGTGGGCTTATTAGACTGGTGAAAACAGAAGGATTCATTGAACCAGTTCATTTCGGGATTGTATAGGGCTTTGTGGATGAGAGAGAGAGCCTTATATTGTATGCGGGAGGCTATTGGAAGCCAATGTAGGTCTTTTAGAACAGGTGTAATATGGTCATGTCTACGTAAATTGGTCAAGATCCGGGCTGTGGTGTTTTGTAAGATTTGAATGGGATGAATGGCATTATTAGGTAGGCCGAGGAGTAGGGAATTGCAGTAGTCGGTTTTGGCGAAGATTGTGGTTTGGAGAACTGTACGGAAATCGGGGGGATGTAATAAGGGTTTGAGTTTTTTTAGTGTGTGGAGTTTAAAGAAGCCGTCTTTTAGAATGTTATTTATGAATTTCTTTAATGTGACGTGACCATCAAGAATGATACCCAGATCACGGACTTGTTGAGCAAATTGGAACTGAGGAAAAGGGGGGAGGATCGGTTGGCTTTGGGGTGAGATGAGCATAATTTCAGTTTTATTGGTATTAAGAGCAAGGTGGATGGAGGAAAGGAGATTGTTAATGGAATGGAGGGTTTCATTCCAGAAGTCCATGGTTTTTGATAGGGAGTTAGTGATGGGTATAAGCAGCTGAACATCATCAGCATATATGTAATGAGGGAGGTTTAGACTGGAGAGGAAGTAACAGAGGGGCAGAATGTAAATATTGAATAGGGTTGAGGATAGGGAGGATCCCTGAGGGACACCTCGGTTGAGGGGGATGGCCTTGGATACGTGATTTCCTAGCTGGATTTTGTAATCTCTATTACTAAGGTAGGAGTTGAACCAATTGTGGGCAACACCTGTAATACCGATTTCAGTTAGCCGCTGTAGGAGAATGGGATGGCTAACGGTGTCGAATGCGGAGGAGATGTCAAGGAAGGCAAGAATGTATGATTGCCCTTTCTCAAATCCTTTGAAAATGTGGTCTGACAGGGAAAGTAAAAGAGTTTCAGTGCTATGAGATTTTCGAAAACCGTATTGTGCGGAGGCCAGAATATGATTTTCTTCTAGGTATTCTGTGAGTTGCTTGTTGACAGTTTTTTCAAGTAGTTTAGAGATGAATGGAAGATTGGATATGGGGCGATAATTAGCTGGATCAGAAGGGTCAAGTTTGGGCTTCTTTAGAATAGGTTTGACTATTGCCTGCTTCAGGGGGAGCGGCACCTGTCCAGAGCTAATGGATAGGTTGATGATTTTTGTTAAAGGTTTGGCAATGATGTTGGGTATTGTAAGAAGATGTTTAGTGGGTATGGTGTCAGATGGGTGGGTGGAAGGTTTGGCTTTCTTGATAAAGGTTTCTATTTCTAATGATGAAGTGCAGTCTAGGGAGGAGAGGGCATTGGTGTAATTACTGGTTTTTGTTTGATTGATGTCAGATTCGAAGTGGTTGGTAGGATTGGCAGAGGAAGAGAACTTGGATAGCAAATTATCCACTTTGGTTTGGAAGAATGTGGCAAGTTCTTCACATTTGGATTTGGCTACTACATCAGGGATGTGAGGGGTAGCTGTTTTAGTGAGAGAATTCACGTAATCGTATAGTACTTTAGGGTTGTATTGGAATTGATGAATTTTGTTGGCATAGAAGTCTCGCTTTGTCTTGTTAAGTTTGTCACTATAGAGATTTAGGGAGGATTTAAATTGTGCCAGGTGCGTTTGTGAGGGATCCTTGCGCCAGATCTTTTCAGATTTCCGAAGGAGTTGTTTGAGATTTTTTAACTCTTGGGAATACCATGGTTTCTTACTCTTGTTGTTTTGTGGGCAGACACTTTTGGATTGTAGGAGTAGCATATCTCCTAGGAGGGATATGGACCTGAGGAGAAATCATGGGAACCTCTTTTCAACATCATCGACAAAGACATGATCGTCATTTCCATCAAACGCATCTTCGGAAACCCAAACCCCCTGGAAGGAGGCCTGGAGGGGGCCCTTTAAAGATTGGTACTGTTGGGCTCGTCGATCGCAGACGGCTGCGCCCTCTCTGCCTCACCTCTTTTCTCTTTCTCTCTTCTCCTCTGGGAAAGATGGCTGCCTCCTCCTCACCTTGCCGACCCCTTCGGCGTCCCTGAACCATCATGGGCAATTGCGTTCACCATGTTCTTTCTGAGGTTTTCTAGGGCATGCGCACACACACCACGCTCACCTTTGAATATGTCATCGTGCGAACCTCGGGAGCGTCCCACCGCATGACATCACTACCTCCGGGTACTTAGCCTCCGATCTCCAGCACTGCTACGAGTTAGCAAGGATTCCGGTCCAGCTAATTTTGAACACTTCTGAGACGCTCGCTCAGAGTACCTACTCCTACAACCCTCTGGGGTTACGCTCATTCCAGGACACCCAGGACACCCTGGGTACCCGCTTCTACCTACCCTCCGGGGTTTCTCACTCAGCAAAGGACTCTCAGGACACTCGCTCCTCGGGGGTCTTGCTATCTTCTATATCCCTCCAGATAACCTGCTTAGAAGGACGCCTAGGTATTCACTCCTTGAGGGCCTTGCCCTCTCCTGTCTACCTTCCTGTGTTTCCTGCACCGCAAGGACCATAGCACTGGCGTTTGGCCTGCCTTACTACCTTACTACTGTGGAAGCTACATCCTTGACAGCATTACTGGCCTTGTGAGTACCTCATTCTTCAGTCTCTCTGCCTTGTCTCACCACCAGCCAGATTCTTGGCGTACTCCGTTCTGCGGACCACTACCGGATCTTTCATCGCTGTCTACATACCCTGGGATTGGGTTCTCTGCGTACCCCGCTCTGTGGACCATTACTGGACCTGCCGTTCCCAGATTTGGGTGAGATCTACTCTGAACTTATCATCAGTGCCCAGACTGAACACTATCATCAGACACTGCTCAATGACCAGAGAGAGCTGCCTGCTCCACGGATATCGCTCTATTGTTGTACAATAAAACTTCCTTCTTCCTTGTGTTGCTTTCTAAGAGTCAGCCTATTGCTGTGGTTCCCCATGGGGCATCACCTTGCACTTATCCAAATTAAATTTCATCTGCCATTTAGATGCCCAATTTTCCACCTCACAAGGTCTTCCTGCAATTTATCACAATCTGCTTGTGATTTAACAACTGAACAATTTTATATCATCTGCAAATTTGATTACCTCACTCGTTGTATTTCTTTCTAGATCATTTATAAATATATTGAAAAGTAAGGGTCCCAATACAGATCCCTGAGGCACTCCACTGTCCACTCCCTTCCACTGAGAAAATTGTCCATTTAATCCTACTCTCTGTTTCCTGTCTTTTAGTCAGTTTGTAATCCACGAAAGGACATCGCCACCTATCCCATGACTTTTTACTTTTCCTAGAAGCCTCTCATTTATTTATTTATTTATTTATTTATTTATTTATTTATTGGTTTTTATATACCGGAAGTTCCTGTATAAAATACATATCACTCCGGTTCAAGGTAACTGAAATAACTACCGCCGTGTGGCGGTTTACATGGAACATACCAAACGATTTACATAGAACATATCAAACGATTGCTTTATAATAAGTGGAAAAAACAAACTAAGTTCACCTATGAAACATATAAATAAGGTCTATAATAAATAGTGTAAAAATAAACATTGCATTAATGCTATGTTTGACAAACTTTGTCAAATGCCTTCTGAAAATCCAAGTACAGTACATCTACCGGTTCACCTTTATCCACATGTTTATTAACTCCTTCAAAAAAGTGAAGCAGATTTGTGAGGCAAGACTTGCCTTGGGTAAAGCCATGCTGACTTTGTTCCATTAATCCATGTCTTTCTATATGTTCTGTGATTTTGATGTTTAGAACACTTTGCGTGATCCCAACACCCAGTCTAGCATGTTCATTTACTGACCATTTGCATTGTTAAGATAACCATCCAGGTCTACATCCGTGACGTGGAGCATGGTCTCACTGTGAGCATGGTCTCACTGTGTTTGCCACAGTCTAAGTACCTTGGAGCTCTTTTCTCATTCTGAACATGGGTCAACAGGTTCTAAGAGATAGGCTGCTACACCTGGGTAGAGTTCCCTTTCCTTTGAGCAGGAAAGGGCTCCCTTAGAATGGGTTGGCCCCTACATCAAGGAGGCTGCCATGTGAACAGCGGTTCAACATGGGTCAACAGGTACTAAGAGATAGGCTGGTACACCCAGGTAGAGTTCTCTCTCCTTTGAGCAGGAAAGGGCTCCCTTGGAATGGGTTGGCCTCTAGAGTGGGGCATGAGCCTTCAAAGCATGGCGACATCGAAGAGGGTGCCAAGTGAACAGTGGTTCAACAAGGGTCAACTGGTGCTAAGAGATAGGCCAGCTACACCGGGGAGAGTTCCCTTTCCTTTGAGTGGGAAAGGGCTTCCCAGAATGGGTTGGCCCCTAGAGTGGGGTGGTTCCGTTGGCTCCTAGTGAATACCCAGAAGCTTTTAACTGTACTTATGCACTTCAGCTGATGACAAAGGATGTGAAGACGTCTCAGAAATAAGAAAACTGCTACTAAAGTCTAAATCTACAATATCAACCTATGTTGACTTTGTAGTTTACAAAGTGCCTCTGTAAACTATGGGAAGACAGAGGATGAACTAGAGTGCAACTACCACCAGTTTTTTTATAGCACTAGAAACATGGCCCATATTTTGAAGGTCATGAAAATGAACTATTGAGCATATGAAATATCCAAGCTCCAAGCTGGACAGACAGTCAGGCACAGCATTATGTTCTTGGCTTTGACCCTTGCTCAGACCTGACCTTGTCTCCAGCCACCTACCCTGACCTCAGCTTGAACCTGACATTGTGTTCAGTCGCATGCCCTGATTTCTGCTGGAATCTGACATCGTCTTCAGCCAACTGCCCTGACCTTGGACCTGGCCTTGTCTTAGGCTTCTGCCTAACTTACAGTCTGGACTTAACCTTGTCCCTAATCGCTTTGCCTGCTTCAGTCTGTCTGGACTTTGGAACCTGGCCTTGTCTTCAGCTCTGCTTGACTTGCAGTCCGGACCTGATAAGAACATAAGAACATAAGAAAATGCCATACTGGGTCAGACCAAGGGTCCATCAAGCCCAGCATCCTGTTTCCAACAGTGGCCAATCCAGGCCATAAGAACCTGGCAAGTACCCAAAAACTAAGTCTATTCCATGTAACCATTGCTAATGGCAGTGGCTATTCTCTAAGTGAACTTAATAGCAGGTAATGGACTTCTCCTCCAAGAACTTATCCAATCCTTTTTTAAACACAGCTATACTACCTGCACGAACCACATTCTCTGGCAACAAATTCCAGAGTTTAATTGTGCGTTGAGTAAAAAAGAACTTTCTCCGATTAGTTTTAAATGTGCCCCATGCTAACTTCATGGAGTGTCCCCTAGTCCTTCTACTATCCGAAAGAGTAAATAACCGATTCACATCTACCCGTTCTAGACCTCTCATGATTTTAAACACCTCTATCATATCCCCCCTCAGTCGTCTCTTCTCCAAGCTGAAAAGTCCTAATCTCTTTAGTCTTTCCTCATAGGGGAGTTGTTCCATTCCCCTTATCATTTTGGTAGCCCTTCTCTGTACCTTCTCCATCGCAATTATATCTTTTTTGAGATGCGGCGACCAGAATTGTACACAGTATTCAAGGTGCGGTCTCACCATGGAGCGATACAGAGGCATTATGACATTTTCCGTTTTATTCATCATTCCTTTTCTAATAATTCCCAACATTCTGTTTGCTTTTTTGACTGCCGCAGCACACTGAACCGACGATTTCAATGTGTTATCCACTATGACACCTAGATCTCTTTCTTGGGTTGTAGCACCTAATATGGAACCCAACATCGTGTAATTATAGCATGGGTTATTTTTCCCTATATGCATCACCTTGCACTTATCCACATTAAATTTCATCTGCCATTTGGATGCCCAATTTTCCAGTCTCACAAGGTCTTCCTGCAATTTATCACAATCTGCTTGTGATTTAACTACTCTGCACAATTTTGTGTCATCTGCAAATTTGATTATCTCACTCGTCGTATTTCTTTCCAGATCATTTATAAATATATTGAACAGTAAGGGTCCCAATACAGATCCCTGAGGCACTCCACTGTCCACTCCCTTCCACTGAGAAAATTGCCCATTTAATCCTACTCTCTGTTTCCTGTCTTTTAGCCAGTTTGCAATCCACGAAAGGACATCGCCACCTATCCCATGACTTTTTACTTTTCCTAGAAGCCTCTCATGAGGAACTTTGTCAAACGCCTTCTGAAAATCCAAGTATACTATATCTACCGGTTCACCTTTATCCACATGTTTATTAACTCCTTCAAAAAAGTGAAGCAGATTTGTGAGGCAAGACTTGCCCTGGGTAAAGCCATGCTGACTTTCTTCCATTAAACCATGTCTTTCTATATGTTCTGTGATTTTGATGTTTAGAACACTTTCCACTATTTTTCCTGGCACTGAAGTCAGGCTAACCGGTCTGTAGTTTCCCGGATCGCCCCTGGAGCCCTTTTTAAATATTGGGGTTACATTTGCTATCCTCCAGTCTTCAGGTACAATGGATGATTTTAATGATAAGTTACAAATTTTTACTAATAGGTCTGAAATTTCATTTTTTAGTTCCTTCAGAACTCTGGGGTGTATACCATCCGGTCCAGGTGATTTACTACTCTTCAGTTTGTCAATCAGGCCTACCACATCTTCTAGGTTCACCGTGATTTGATTCAGTCCATCTGAATCATTACCCATGAAAACCTTCTCCATTACGGGTACCTCCCCAACATCCTCTTCAGTAAACACCGAAGCAAAGAAATCATTTAATCTTTCTGCGATGGCCTTATCTTCTCTAAGTGCCCCTTTAACTCCTCGATCATCTAACGGTCCAACTGACTCCCTCACAGGCTTTCTGCTTCGGATATATTTAAAAAAGTTTTTACTGTGAGTTTTTGCCTCTACAGCCAACTTCTTTTCAAATTCTCTCTTAGCCTGTCTTATCAATGTCTTACATTTAACTTGCCAATGTTTATGCTTTATCCTATTTTCTTCTGTTGGATCCTTCTTCCAATTTTTGAATGAAGATCTTTTGGCTAAAATAGCTTCTTTCACCTCCCCTTTTAACCATGCCGGTAATCGTTTTGCCTTCTTTCCACCTTTCTTAATGTGTGGAATACATCTGGACTGTGCTTCTAGAATGGTATTTTTTAACAATGACCACGCCTCTTGGACATTTTTTACTTTTGTAGCTGCTCCTTTCAGTTTTTTTCTAACAATTTTTCTCATTTTATCAAAGTTTCCCTTTTGAAAGTTTAGCACGAGAGCCTTGGATTTGCACACTGTTCCTTTTCCAGTCATTAAATCAAATTTGATCATATTATGATCACTATTGCCAAGTGGCCCCACCACCGTTACCTCTCTCACCAAGTCCTGTGCTCCACTGAGAATTAGATCTAAAATTGCTCCCTCTCTCGTCGGTTCCTGAACCAATTGCTCCATAAAGCTATCATTTATTCCATCCAGGAACGTTATCTCTCTAGCGTGACCCGATGATACATTTACCCAGTCTATATTGGGGTAATTGAAGTCTCCCATTATTACTGCACTACCAATTTGGTTGGCTTCCCTAATTTCTCTTAGCATTTCACTGTCCATCTCACCATCTTGACCAGGTGGACGGTAGTATACCCCTATCACTGTAGTCTTCCCTGATACACAAGGGATTTCTACCCATAAAGATTCAATTTTGTATTTAGTCTCATGCAGGATGTTTATCCTGTTGGACTCTATGCCATCCCGGACATAAAGCGCCACACCTCCTCCCGACTGCTCCTCTCTGTCATTGCGATATAATTTGTACCCCGGTATAGCACTGTCCCATTGGTTATCCTCTTTCCACCATGTCTCTGAGATGCCAATTAAGTCTATGTCATCATTTACTGCTATACATTCTAATTCTCCCATCTTACTTCTTAGACTTCTGGCATTAGCATACAAACATTTCAAAGTTTGTTTTTTGATTGTATTTTATTCTGCTTTTTAATTGATAGGGATAAGTTAGAATTTTTTAGCTCAGGTGAGTTTTTAGTTACAGGCATTTGGACTACTTTTCTAATTATTGGAACCTCACTGTCGGGATGCCCTAATTCTAATGCATCATTAGTATCCTTTAAAGATACATCTCTCCGAACCATGCGCTGCTGAGCGACTGTCGGCTTTCCCCTTTGTTCTAGTTTAAAAGCTGCTCTATCTCCTTTTTAAGGGTTAGCGCCAGCAGTTTGGTTCCACCCTGGTTAAGGTGGAGCCCATCCCTTCGGAAGAGACTCCCCCTTCCCCAAAAGGTTCCCCAGTTCCTAACAAAACTGAATCCCTCTTCCTTGCACCATCGTCTCATCCACGCATTGAGACTCCGGAGCTCTGCCTGCCTCTGGTGACCTGCGCGTGGAACAGGGAGCATTTCAGAGAATGCTACCCTGGAGGTTCTGGATTTAATCTTTCTACCTAAGAGCCTAAATTTGGCTTCCAGAACCTCCCTCCCACATTTTCCTATGTCGTTGGTGCCCACGTGTACCACGACAGCCGGCTCCTCCCCAGCACTGTCTAAAATCCTATCTAGGTGACGCGTGAGGTCCGCCACCTTCGCACCAGGTAGGCATGTTACCAGGCGATCCTCACGCCCACCAGCCACCCAGCTATCTACATTCCTAATAATCGAATCACCAACTATGACGGCCGACCTAACCCTTCCCTCCTGGGCAGTAGGCCTTGGGGAGATATCCTCAGTGCGAAAGGACAATGCATCACCTAGAGAGCAGGTCCTTGCTACAGGATCCTTTCCTGCTACATCTGGTTGGTGCTCTCCCATTATGAGACCTTCTTCCTCCAAGGCAGCACCAGGGCTGCCAGTCTGAAGTTGGGACTGGACTACTATGTCCCTGAAGGTCTCATCTATATACCTCTCTGTCTCCCTCAGCTCCTCCAGGTCTGCCACTCTAGCCTCCAGAGATCGGACTCGTTCTCTGAGAGCCAGGAGCTCTTTGCATCGCGTGCACATGTACAACTTCTCACCGGTGAGTAAAAAATCATACATGTGACACTCGATGCAAAAGACTGGGAAGCCCCCCTCTTGCTGCTGGACTGCTGCCTTCATCTCAATTTTGATCAGTTCCTAGTTAAGTTTTAGGTTGCTATGGGAGTAGGAATGTGTCTTAGTTCCTTTAAATGTATTAGTGAATTCACTATATGTCTGGTAGTGGCCTACTGGGGTCTGATCGAATTCTCAATAAAGTTTTTGTTGATGGGGTTTTTTATTTTTGGGTTTTTTTTGTGCAAGTGGCACCTGCCTATAAATTAAGGGATGAGCTTGGGGTGGGTGGGTTGGGAATTACAAACAGTCTAACTTTAGTTAGTCAGCCTGAGTGACTCACAGCTCCCTTGATTAACAAATGTTGTTCCCTATTCAAACCTAATCACACTACCTCAACACCTTTCCAAGGTGAGTAACTGAGCTTGTCTTCTACCACATTGCCTCTGCACCAGTCTGTCTGGACTTTGGATCCAGCCTCTTCCTCCGAACCCCATGCCTCTGCTGCTTCCTGGCACCCTGCCTTGCACACTCTCTCTGGGATCAACCACGCGGAGGCCCACCTAAGTCCAGCCAGCCCTAGTACCCAAGGGTTCAACCTGCAGGGAACGTGGGCTGCTATTGGCGACCCTCCAGTCGGCCTCTGCTTCCCATTCGGTCTCACCTCCCAACAGTGGGGACCCATGGGGGTTTCCCCCATAGGTGATGCCACACCACTTCTGGCCAAGGGTCACCTCCGCATTAGCTTGATAGCAAGGAGCTCACTATCCCCAATGCTGTAGTTGTGCTCAGCTGGTGAAAATATCTTTAACAAGAATGAACAATGATAGAGAACCCTCTTAGAGGAATGCTGGCCCCTACATCCATGGTGGAGGTTACTACTTCCATAATGAACGGGTGTGTAGGGTCTAGATGGTGAAGGCAGGATTTATGTAGGAACTCCTTAGTTTTTGAAAGGCTGCTATGGTTTTGGGAGGCCAAACCTTCATGTTAGCTCCCTTAAGGGTGAAAGCTTTGAGAGGTGCGTGATATTTGAGTAATTCACAATGAAGTGGCAGTAATAGTTGGCAAAGCCCAGAAATCTTTGCTGGAGTCATTCCTGGATGCCCTTGACATTATCTGGGTCCATGCGGAAGCCTTGACATTATCTGGTTCCATGTGGAAGCCTTTTCTGAATGCAATGTACCCCAGGAAGGAGAGACTCTCTTTTTCAAATAGGCACTTCTCCAGTTTTGCATATAAATAGGTTTCTTGTAGTCGCTGAAGAACCAGATGTACATCATGGAGATGGGAGCTGAGGTTCTTGGAGAAAATGATGATGTCATCAAGATATATAACAACACAGATGTAGAGAAGATCCTGGAACATCTCAATCACCATTTTTTTGGAAGAAAACCAGGCCATTATATAGCCTGAAGGACATTACCAAGTACTCGTAATGGCCATCTCGAGAGTTGAATGCTATCTTCCATTCATCACCAGGTCTGATTCAAATTAAATTGTAGGCTCCTAAGAGGTCTAGTTTCATAAAGATCCTTATCCCTTAGAAGTGGTCAAAGAATTCTGAGATTATCAGTAAAGGGTACCGATCCTTCTTGATGATGACATTTAGGTCACAATAGTTGATACAAGGCCAGAGTGAGCCATCCTTTTTAACCACAAAGAAGAAACCAGCACCCAGTGGGGACATGGATCGTTGAATGAAGCCACAGTATAGATTGTTGTGGTTGTACACTGACATAACCTTGGTCTTGGGGAGAGACAAGGGGTAATCCTCTATCATGTATTTCAGTATATATTTTCCCTTTTTTATTAGATTCACCTTATTTTATAGTATCCATTTTTAGTCCTGTACTTTATTTCCAATGTATTTCAGTATATTTTATGACTTGAACTTTAGTATATTTTACGTCTTGTAATTCAGTATTGCTTACGTCTTGTATCTCAGTATATTCTACGCCCCGTTCTTCAGTATTTTTTATGCCTTGTTATTAGTTATTCCTTTTATCCTGTTCTCCCCCCCATCCCCCCTGTTCTTTGGTTCCACATTCGTTCCCTGTTTCCCCCACCCTTGTTCTCTGTAATACATTAAGTTACCTGTAAACTGATATGATGTACCCAGGAATACCGGTATAGAAAAGTTCTTAAATAAATAAACCATGCTCTGTGGAGCATTGGTATTAGGCAGCAATTCAATTCCGCAGTTGTGCTCCCTGTGCTGTGACAGTGTCTCAGCCTTCTTTTTCAAGAACACATCCTCAAAGTTGCTGTATTGAGGGCAATGTCTAGAAGTGTAGCAGCCAGGGATAAGTGAGCAAGGGCTCCATCCGCTCCAGACATGAATCATGGCACTGCATACCCCAGTGTGTGAATTGCAATGTGGCCCACTCAAACTGTGGAGAATATGACTGGAGCCAGAGAAGCCATAGAACATTTGGATGGACAGCTCTGTCTATGACATTGAAGACAATACGTTCCTTGTGAAGAAGACAGGTAAGCACAGACAAGGGTGCAGTGGCATGGGTGATCCAACTTGGCAGGGATCCCCATAAATAGAGGAGATGATTAAGAGGGTTTTCCTAGGAAGTGGGAAGTTGTAGTTGATCTACCATGGCTTTCATCAAAAGGTTTCTGACAGCACCAGAGTCTACCAAAGCTAGGGTAGAGAGGTCCTGGTCACCCATGGTGACTGTTACCGGAAGGGATAATTGAGGAGCAGGTATTTTGAAGCCTAGGATCACCTCCCTACCTGATCCTAGGCTTTGAAGTTTCCTAGCTCGACTGGGCATTGAGCAAGCCAGTGCTCTGTGCCAGCACAAAAGAGACATAGGCCTAACTGGCATCAAAGGAGCCTCTCCTTGGGTGTGAGAAGACCCTGTGCAAGCTGCATGGGTTCATCCAAACTGATAAGGGGTGATGGAGTGGGTACTATTGGAGAGAGCAGGTGCTGGAAATAGGGAGCCAGTGTGATGGCCCTGCAAGGAGGGTGGAGTTCACTGGCCCATTGTTGGATGCTGTGGTTAATCCTTTCAGCCAGGTCAATGAGCCCCTCCAGGGACTCCATGAGTTTGCTGGCAGCTGGCTCATCCTTTATCCTGGAGGACAAGTCCTCCAAGAAGATGCTGTGGAGGCAATCCTCCCTTCAGTTGAGCTCGGTGGCCATGGTGTGGAACTCTGTGGCGTAGTCCGTTAGAGACTCGGTACCCTGGTGCAAATGGAGAAGGTCAGAGACCAAGGTGGCCAGCATATGGGTTCATTGAAGACAGTCAGGAACCACCCATAATAGAGATACCCGAGCCAGAACCTTACTGTCAAGGAGGGAGAGAATAAAGGTTGTTTTTACTGTGTTATCTGGGAAGAGTGCCGCCTGGAGAACAAAATACATATAGCATTGACTAAATAATCCCCAACATTGTTTCGGGTCCCTGACAAAACAGGGAGGAGCAGGCAGATGTAGAATGGGGTGACTCGGAGCAGCAAAACTGGGTGAGGCAGCCATAGGAAGAATTGGTGCTGCCAAAGCCATGTTTGCATCTAGACAGGTATTCTGTTGCTCCATGGAAGCCACCAGGAGTTCAAGGAAGTGCTGCTGCTCGGAGTTTATGAGCTAGGCCCAGAATGGCCTATCAAGTCCATGTCCTAGCAAGTCCATGTCCTCGGCAATCTGTTGCGAGCATCGATACTTGGACCGAGGTGGAGTTGGAGCAATCTGAAGGGATGAGACCTGGCTAGTGGAGCTGGCTGTGGCAAAGGCCAAACTGAAGCTTCACCTATACCAGCCCTCGTTACCCTTAGGGTCTGAACTCGGATGCTGAGGCCAGCAGGTTTTAGGCGCAGGCCTCTGTTGATGAGGTGAAGATCCATCAAGATAGTTTAATCACAGGCCAGGGTCCTGGGCAGGCTGAGTATAGGTGGAGTCAGAGTTCAATCAGAGATGAGAATCAGACAGTGGTCAATGGCAGGTAGAGTTCAATCAGAGATGAGAATCAGGCAGTGGTCAGTGGCAGGCGGAGTTCAATCAGAGTCGAAAGTCAAGCCGAAGTTGACACCAGAGATCTGTCTGAGGGAACCCAGTATGGAGAGGCAGATAGGAAGGCAAGGAACAGCACAGGCAGGCAGAAGATTACACTGAAGGCTTGTAAACGAGGAACTGAGGACTATCCACAAGATGAAGACAAAGAACTGAGGAACAAAGACCAGTGACTGCCAAGACCAGGTACAGGAGCATAGGAGCAAAGACCAGGAACATGCTGAGGCAGCTTGCTCTACCCAAAGGTAGTTGACCTATTGCTGAGATGTGGATTGCAGGAAGCAGGGCCATTTTAAGGGCTGAAGGCCATGACATCATAGGTAAGTACCTCAGGAAATTTCCTGTTGCAGGCGCTTTAAATCTATGACCACACGCGTGTGCCTAGGTGCAGCATGAAGCGAGGTCGGCGGTATCCTGTCATGGGCTCCTGTAGGAGCGCAGCAGTCAGTCCTATCATTCGGTGGAGAGGGGGGGGGGGGCAGGGACTATTACGGCATTGGGGCTCTTGTACCCTGTTCTTTGTACTTTTTGAAAGAGTAAATACCTGATTCATGTTTACCTGTTCCACTCCACTCCACTCATTATGTTATAGACCTCTATCATTTCTCCCCTCTGCCGTCTCTTCTCCAAGCTGAAGAGTCCTAACCTCATAGGGAAATTGTTCCATTCTCTTTATCATTTTGGTTTGTCCTTCTCTGTACCTTTTCTAATTCTGCTATATCTTTCTTGAGATGTGATGACCAGAACTACACACAATACTCAAGATGAGGATGCACCATGGAGTGATACAGAGGCATTATGATATCCTCTGTTTTATTCTCCATTCCTTTCCTAATAATCCCTAGCATTTTCTTTGCTTTCCTGGCTGCTGCTGTTATGGTTCTGGCCGCGAGCCCCGCAACCAGACCCTTACCTCCGAGTTCCTGGGCCTGTTCCCGCTTCTGGTGGCCTAGTTCGCGGCCTGTTCGGCAGCGTCCCCCCGAGGGCCACGCTGCCAGGAAGCCTCTCATGGACGCCCTGCCCCTAGGCGCACGCACGCGCCACTTGGGCGCTTTTCTAGGCCATTTGCCGCCACCGGTGACACTGCCCAGTTCCTGATGTCAGACGCCGCGGCCTTGATAAGCCGGCCGCAGACTCTCAGTGTTTGCCTTGCAACGGGCTTACCTACCAGATCCCTGTTGCTTCGTGCCCCGGAGTGAGCAGCCTTGGTACTCGCTCTGTTCCTGCTTGCCTGCTATAGTATCTGCCTGGTTCCTGCTTGCCTGCTACAGTACCTGCTTGGTTCCTGCTTGCCTGCCACAGTACCTGCTTGGCTCCTGCTTGCTTGCTACAGTTCCTGCCTGGTTCCAGTACCCGAGTCTTGCTACAGTTCCTGCCTGGTTCCAGTACCCGAGTCTTGCTACAGTTTCTGCCTGGTTCCAGTACCCGAGTCCTGCTACAGTTCCTGTCTACTGTTCTAGTCTGGTTCCAGTTCTCTGTCCTGATCACGTCTACTGTTCTGGTCTGGTTCCAGTTCTCTGTCCTGATCACCAATTCGCCTAAGTCCCAGCGGTTGGGCCCCTACGGGCTCCTCCCAGGGGGACTTTGGCTTCCAAGGATGAAGCCACCTAAGTCCCAGCGGCTGGGCTCCTATGGGCTCCTCCCAGGGGAGCACCAGCTTCCAGGGTGAAGAGCACCTCTACGTCCAGCCTGACCATCTGCCTCCTGGCCTGTGGTTTACTAGAGACATTGAACAGCTTTCCCAGCTCCAGCAGGTCGGCCCAAGGGTCCACTAAACTGAGACTCCATAACAGATTGCAAGGCCATGGACTCGGCGGATGTGCCTGGTCCCTCGGACTTGCCTGGGATGGCCCAGCGGATGCTACAGCACCAGAGCTGCATCGATACCCTGGCAGCCGCGGTGGAACGGCTGTCCTCTCACCTGGAGTCCTTGCCTCCTGCTGGCGTGGTCTCTGAGGGACACAGCTCTTTTGTGACTCAGCTACCGGCACCCTCTCGTTATGCTGGAGATTTAAGGACCTGCCGCGGCTTTCTGAACCAATGTTTCATACGGTTCTCCCTGTTGCCCCGGCAGTTCCCCTCGGATGCGGTGAAAGTAGCTTATATCCTGTCCCTGCTTGATGAGAAAGCCTTAATATGGGCTTCTCCCCTTTGGGAACACAATGATCCTTCGCTAATGGACTTACAACAGTTCATCTCGAACTTCCAACAGGCTTTTGATGAGCCAGCCCAAGTAGCTACGGCTACGTCTGAACTGCTACAGCTCTGCCAGGGGACGCGCTCCTTGGCAGACTATGCTATGGAATTCCGGACTTTAGCCCAAGAAGTAGGTTGGCAGGATGGTAGTCTTAAGGCCATCTTCTTGGAGGGCCTTTCGGCCACATAAAGGATGAGATTGCAGCCCGAGATCTGCTGGAGGACTTCAATGCCTTGTTAGAGATGGCTGCCTGCATTGACCGCCGCCTACAACAATGGGCCAAGGAGCAGCATTCCTCTTGCCACAGTCCTGCCTCTGGGTCGGCGAGATCCGCGCCCTCTCCGAAGACTCCCCATTCAGACGCTCCCACCTGCGAACCCATGCAGCTGGGATGGGCCCCGCTCTCTGCTGAAGAGAGGCAACGTCGCCGTTCGTTGAAATTGTGCTTGTATTGTGGCCAGAAGGGCCATTTCTTGGCATGCTGGCAAGAGCGTGTGGAAAACGCCAAAGCCTAGGAGGTCAGGAGGAGCTCCTCCTAGGCTGTGCTACAGCTCCTCAATGTACTGTGCCTGTTACCCTGGAATACCCTGAAGGGTCTGTTGAGATGATCGCGTTCCTGGATTCTGGAGCCGGGGGTAATTTCATCCTGCAGGACTTACTCTCCCAGTTGCGAATTCCTACGCATAGACGGGAGGTCCTGTTATGAATTACCTCCATCCAGGGGATGCTTCTTCCAGGTCCTATCGTGATGACCACGGCACCAATTACTGTCCGCATCGGGGCGATCCATTCAGAGGAGATAGCCTTCCTAGTGTTGGATAAGGCTGTCCACCCTGTGGTGCTGGGGTTGCCATGGCTACAGAAGCACTCGCCCACGATTCAGTGGGATACTCTACAGATTGTCAAATGGAGCCCCTTCTGCCTAGCCTACTTCATGAAGGTGCCTTCTGTTGATGTACTCTGCCCTAGGTCCTCCTAGGGCAGATGTACTCTGCCCTAGTCCTATGAGGACTTCACGGATGTTTTTTTCCAAGTCCATGGTGGAGATCCTTCCGCAGCATCGCCCGTACGACTGCGCTAGAGACCTGCTACCTGGAACTATGCCCTCGCGAGGAAGGGTATATCCCTTATCATTACCTGAGCCCCGGGCCATGTCCGAGTATATTTCAGAGAATCTGGCCAAGGGGTTTATTCGCCCGTCCAAGTCCCCAGCTGGGGCAGGCTTCTTCTTTGTCAGTAAGAAGGACGGCTCACTGAGACCGTGTATAGACTATCGAGGTCTAAACTCTATTACCAAGCAGGATCGTTACCCGCTCCCGCTAATTCCGGAGCTCCTCGATAGAATCCAGGGAGCGAAGATTTTCACAAAGTTGGATCTACGAGGTGCTTACAACTTAGTCAGAATCCGTCCCGGAGACGAGTGGAAAACCGCATTTAATACCAGAGACGGGCATTATGAATATCTCGTGATACCTTTCGGCTTATGTAATGCTCCGCGGTGTTCCAGCACCTTATGAATGAGGTGTTACGGGATCTTCTGAACACCTGCGTAATTGTCTATCTCGACGATGTGCTAGTCTACTCCCAGGACCTGCCTTCACACCGTCAGCATGTCCGTCAAGTGCTCCAAATATTTAGGGAGCATAGTCTGTACGCAAAACTTGAAAAATGTAGTTTCGAGAAGACGTCCCTGCCATTCCTGGGCTACATAATCTCTGCAACAGGCTTCCAAATGGATCCTGAGAAGGTGGCGGCAATTAAGAATTGGCCCAGGCCGAGAGGTCTTAAGGCGTTGCAACGCTTCCTCGGCTTTTCCAATTTCTACCGCCACTTTATTCCTAACTACTCCAGTATTGTGGCTCCCTTGACCGCCCTCACCCGAAAGGGAGCCAACACGGTGGATTGGCCTGTTCCCGTTTGTCAAGCCTTCGAAGCCCTCAAGGAAGCATTCTTGCTGGATACCTGCCTTCATCATCCTGACCCCAGCCGGCCCTTTGTGGTGGAAGTCAATGCCTCCAATGTGGCGTAGGGGCCGTGCTGAGCCAGTACTCCGATTCTGGTCAATTGATACCTTGTTCGTATTTCTCGAAGAAATTCTCACCGGCAGAAAGCAACTACTGTGTTGGTGATAAAGAGTTGCTAGCCGTGAAACTTGCCCTGGAGAAATGGAGACAGTGGTTGGAGGGGGCCAACCACCCGGTTACGATTTACACCAACCACAAAAACTTAGCATTTTTAAAGCAAGCCCAACGCCTGAACCCAAGAGAAGCCCGGTGGTCGCTGTTTTTTGATCGGTTTGACTTTACTCTACGCTACCGACCCGGCTCTAAGAATGTTCGAGCCGACGCGCTCTCGCGCTCCACTGAGGTCAAAGAGACTTCTGACACTCCCCAGTACATCTTGGATCCCGTGAAAGTGAGCCTTGCAGCAACCTCGCTGTCCGCTCAAGGAAAGACCATCGTTCCACGCTGCTCCTGGAGAGCAGTCCTCACTTGGGCCCATGACTCCCTTACTGGGGGCCATTCTGGCTGCAAAGGGACCTTAGACCTGTTGAATCGATTCTACTGGTGGCCGACGGTGAGACAGGATGTTCAAGCCTTTGTGGCCTCTTGCCCTACCTGCGCCGTACAGAATCTGCTCGTCGGGAGGTCCAGGGGCCTGCTACAACCATTACCCATCCCGGTGGAACCTTGGACGCATATCTCCACCGACTTTGTCGTGGACCTTCCCATCTCAGGAGGTAATTCGGTCATTTGGGTGACTGTAGACCGGTTTTCCAAGATGGCGCACTTTGTCCCCCTGCCAAAGTTGCCTTCTGCACCTGACCTAGCTAATCTCTTCGCTCAACATATCTTCAGACTTCACGGCCTTCCACAGGACATAGTCTCTGATCGAGGACCACAGTTTACTGCTCGATATTGGAAAGCACTTTGCAAATGCTTCAGTGTGCAACTTAGTCTTTCGTCTGCGTTCCATCCCCAGAGCAATGGGCAAACGGAAAGAACCAACCGAACCCTAAAGACCTTTCTCCGTCCGTTCATGAATGAACGACAAGATAATTGGGCCAAGTTACTCCCGTGGACGGAATTCTCATATAATAATCATACACATGCCGCTACTGGAAGTTCGCCGTTCCTTGTTGTTTATGGGAAGCAACTTCAACCGCCCTTGCCTTTGTCTGAACCTAGTGCACTCCCAGCAGTGCAACTTTCAACTCGCCAGCTTCTTTCCTTATGGACTTCTATCCAGGGAAAGCTCCTCAAAGCTGCCCAGTCCGCCAAGAAATGGGCGGATAAGCATCGTCAGCCAGTGCCTATCTTCCTTCCAGGAAACCGCGTCTGGCTTAGTACTAAGAATCTACAGCTACGAATCCCGTCTCGAAGACTAGCCCCAAGATTCTGTGGGCCTTTCCGAGTCGCTGAATGAGTGGGAGCAGTCTCGTACCGACTACGCCTACCCTCCTCCATGCGCCTACATGACGTGTTCCACGTGTCATTACTAAAGCCTCTTGTTCTGTCTAGATACCACTCCCGGGCTCCTGAACTATTGGATCCTTCAGTACCGGATGATACTACGTATCAAGTACGTGAGGTCTTGGATGTACGATTCCATCAACGACGCTGGGAGTACTTGCTTGCCTGGGAGGGTTGCGGACCCAAGGATAATTCGTGGGAGCCTGCCCGTAACATCCTCGACAAGGACTTACTACAGCAGTTCCAACTGGATCACCCAAGTAAGCCTGGACCTGCTAAGAGGGCGTAAGAGGGGAGGTACTGTTACGTTCTGGCCACGAGCCCCGCAACCAGACCCTTACCTCCGAGTTCCTGGACCTGTTCCCGCTTCTAGTGGCCTAGTTCGTGGCCTGCTTGGCGACGTCCCCCCAAGGGCCGCGCCACCAGGAAGCCTCTCATGGATGCCCTGCCCCTAAGCGCGCGTGCGCCACTTGGGCGCTTTTCTAGGCCGTTTCCCGCCACCGGTGACACCGCCCAGTTCCTGACATCAGACGCCACGGCCTTGATAAGCCGGCCACAGACTCTCAGTCTTTGCCTTGCAACGGGCTTACCTACCGGATCCCTGTTGCTTCGTGCCCCGGAGTGAACAGCCTTGGTACTCGCTCCATTCCTGCTTGCCTGCTGCAGTACCTGCCTGGTTCCTGCTTGCCTGCCACAGTATGTGCTTGGTTCCTGCTTGGTTCCAGTACCCGAGTCTTGCTACAGTTTCTGCCTGGTTCCAGTACCCAAGTCCTGCTACAGTTCCTGTCTACTGTTCTAGTCTGGTTCCAGTTCTCTGTCCTGATCACGTCTACTGTTCTAGTCTGGTTCCAGTTCTCTGTCCTGATCACAAATTCGCCTAAGTCCCAGCAGCTGGGCTCCTACGGGCTCCTCCCAGGGGAGCATCAGCTTCCAGGGTGAAGAGCACCTCTACGTCCTGCCTGACCATCTGCCTCCCGGCCTGCGGTTTACTAGAGACTTTGAACAACTTTCCCAGTCTCCAGCAGGTTGGCCCAAGGGTCCACTAAACTGAGACTCCATAACAGCTGCTGCTGCTGCACACTGAGCAGACGATTTCAATGTATTATCAATGTTGACGCCTATGTAGCTATTGTAATCCCATCCCCAGGTGTGGTCTGTAATTCACTGGGAATTTGTTTGACTCTTTGGGGATGGAACCTCACCAGGCTAGCTTTCACACAATCTCTTATATTCAGGGCCTGGATTCTTGATTGAGTGTGTTTGTGTGAGGGGAGGGGGAGATTATTCCTAAGGCCCCCAGTGCTAGGCGTGACCCTTTGATATCTTTTGTTCTCATTTCTGGGAGAGGGGCATCAGCACATCCCAATGTGTACTGAATATGCCAAATAAAACTACTGGAGCTACTGAGTTAGATCCAAAAATAAAGTCTTTACTTTTGAAACTTGGTGATGTAAGGCACAACTTAGTCCACAGCACCAAGGAGTCTTTAACTTTAGCAATCTCTTTCCTCAGTCTATGCAGGAATCTCTGGTGTCAGAAGCAGGGAAACCTCTACCCTCCAGGGATTGGAAAAATAGAGTCCCAGGTGGGCAGAGTATCCCTTAGATCATAAGAACATAAGAACATAAGAAAATGCCATACTGGGTCAGACCAAGGGTCCATCAAGCCCAGCATCCTGTTTCCAACAGTGGCCAATCCAGGCCATAAGAACCTGGCAAGTACCCAAAAACTAAGTCTATTCCATGTAACCATTGCTAATGGCAGTGGCTATTCTCTAAGTGAACTTAATAGCAGGTAATGGACTTCTCCTCCAAGAACTTATCCAATCCTTTTTTAAACACAGCTATACTACCTGCACGAACCACATTCTCTGGCAACAAATTCCAGAGTTTAATTGTGCGTTGAGTAAAAAAGAACTTTCTCCGATTAGTTTTAAATGTGCCCCATGCTAACTTCATGGAGTGTCCCCTAGTCCTTCTACTATCCGAAAGAGTAAATAACCGATTCACATCTACCCGTTCTAGACCTCTCATGATTTTAAACACCTCTATCATATCCCCCCTCAGTCGTCTCTTCTCCAAGCTGAAAAGTCCTAATCTCTTTAGTCTTTCCTCATAGGGGAGTTGTTCCATTCTCCTTATCATTTTGGTAGCCCTTCTCTGTACCTTCTCCATCGCAATTATATCTTTTTTGAGATGCGGCGACCAGAATTGTACACAGTATTCAAGGTGCGGTCTCACCATGGAGCGATACAGAGGCATTATGACATTTTCCGTTTTATTCATCATTCCTTTTCTAATAATTCCCAACATTCTGTTTGCTTTTTTGACTGCCGCAGCACACTGAACCGACGATTTCAATGTGTTATCCACTATGACACCTAGATTTATTTATTTATTTTAACAGCTTTTAATATACCGGTGTTCGTGCAAGCACATCACACCGGTTTACAATAAACTTGAGAAAGTAGGAAATTACAAAAAACAGGGAGTGGGGGAGTGGAGCAGGAGCGAAAAGAGGGGGGGGGAGAGGGGGGAGAGAGGTAAAGGAGGAAAGACAGCAGCTGAGAAAGGTACAAGGAACGTATCAGTATTTACAGGATAGGTTGCTTAATGAGGTTAGAACATGGTTGATTTTTACAGCGGTTAATGAGGAATAAATAGATTATATAATGATATATATTAAAGCTTAATTACAGCAGTTATGGTGGATTATGTTGATAACTTATTAAACAATTAAACACATATATATAAAATATTAGCTTATTTACAACAGTTACAGCAGGTAATAACGGTGTCTTGATTTCGACATATAGGTTGTAAGTTTTAACTGGGGTTACCGTGGAGCACGGTAGGAAGGTGGCGGAGGGGTGAGAGGTGGGCGGGGGTATAGGGAAAGGGTGAGGGGAGGGAGGGTGGGGGTATGGGTGGGTTGACGGGTGAGACTCGGGTGGTTTCAGGGTGGTGAGGCAGGGGAGAGACAGGGGGGAGCGATTGGGGGGGTTTCAGGGGGGTAGACTATGGGGGGCTGGAGCAGTTTCAGGGGGGTAGACTACGAGGGGCTGGAGCAGTGGTAAGCCTGTCTGAAGAGCCAGGTCTTAATGCCTTTTTTGAAGATGGTTAGGGAGGGTTCAAGACGGAGGTATGTGGGGAGGGAATTCCAGAGGGCGGGGCCTGCGATGGTAAAGGCTCTTTCTCTGGTGGTGGATAGGCGGGCAATTTTGAGGGGGGGAGTGTGGAGGGTGCCTGTGGAGGTGGATCTAGTCTGGCGGGTGGAGAGGTGGAAGTGGGGCATTTCTTTAAGCCAGGGGGAGTTGTTTTTGTAGAGGGTGTTGTGAAGAATAGTAAGGGTTTTGTATTGGGAGCGGAACTGGATGGGCAGCCAATGTAGGTCTACTAAGATGGGTGTGATATGCTCTCTTTTACGTGTATTAGTAAGGATACGAGCCATGGCGTTTTGAAGAGTTTGTAGGGGTTTGATGGTGGAGAATGGGAGGCCTAGTAGGAGGGCGTTGCAGTAGTCCACTTTGGAGAAAATAGTGGACTGTAGGACTAATCTGAAGTCTTGAGTATGGAGTAAGGGCTTGAGTTTTTTGAGGATCTGGAGTTTGTAGAAACCTGCTTTGAGGAGGGACTTGATGTGTGGTTTGAAATTCAGGTGTTGGTCAAGGGTGACTCCCAGGTCTCTTACGGAGGGGGGTAGTGTGGGGGAGATGTAGGGGTGCGGTGGTGTGGTGGAGGTATCGTGTTCAGGTTGTTTGGATATAAAGAGTAGTTCGGTTTTGGTTGCATTGAGAGCAAGGTGTAGGTCGGTTAGTAGGGAGTTGATGGAGACTAGGCAAGATTCCCAGAAAAGGATGGTTTCATTGAGGGTTTTTTGAATGGGTATGAGAATTTGTACGTCATCGGCGTATAGGAAGAAGTCCAGGCCTAGGTTTGAGAGTAAGTTGCAGAGGGGGAGGAGGTATATATTGAAGAGGGTGGAGGAAAGGGATGATCCTTGTGGAACGCCTTGTCTGAGGGGAACGTGGCATGATTCAAAGTTATCAAGTTTTATGAGGTATTCTCTGTTAGTAAGGTAGGAGGTGAGCCAGTCTAGCGCTGTGTCGGCGATTCCTATCTCTGTCAAGCGTGTGATAAGGATCTGATGATTGACAGTGTCGAAGGCTGCCGAGATATCTAGAAGGGCCAGTAGGTAAGATTTTCCTTGGTCTAGTCCGATGAGCATGGTATCAGTGATGGCTAAGAGGAGATTCTCGGTACTTCGGCCTTTCCGAAAACCAAATTGTGAGGGGTGCAGGAGGTTGTGGTCCTCGAGGTAGTCGGTGAGCTGGGTGTTGACTACTTTCTCGAGGACTTTCGCGAGGAAGGGTAGATTGGATATGGGCCGATAGCTTGCTGGGTCAGAGGGGTCAAGGGAGGGTTTTTTTAGGAGGGGTTTCACAACGGCGAGTTTGAGGGGGTCTGGGACTTTGCCGAAGGTGAGGGAGCAGTTAATGAAGTTAGCTAGGGGTTTGGCGATGGTGGTGGGTATGGAGAGGAGGGTTTTGGAGGGGATTGCGTCTAGGAAGTGTGTGGCCGGTTTCATTTTTTGAGGATGGTCTCAATTTCTAGCGTGGAGGTGGGGTCGAAGGCTTTGATGCAGGAGCTATCGTGTTTAGGGGAGGGGGATGTGGTCGTGGGGTTGTGGGGGAAACGTTGGAGGATGTGCTGGAAATAATTCGCAAGATCCTCGCATTTTTTCTTGGAGTTTTCTTCAGTCGTGGCAGGGTGGGGGGTCTTGGTGAGGTTATTGACGTAGGAAAAGAGGGCGTTGGCATTGAATTGTAGGTCATGAATTTTTTTGGCATGAAAGTCCCTTTTGGCGATGATGGTGGCTTGTCGGTAGTTGTGCAGTGAAAGTTTATACACTGCTTTGTGTTGGGTGGAGGGTTGGCGGCGCCACAGGCGTTCTTTTGATCTGAGGTCTTGTTTCAGTCTTTGGAGTTCATTGGAGTACCAGGGTTTTTTTTTGTTCTGAGGGACGGGGATTTCTTTGTGTAGAACGGGGCAGAGTTTATTGGCAATGGATTTGGTTATATGATTCCAGGAGTGAAGGGCTGCATCTGGATTTGAGAGGTCCAGGTTTTCTACAGCTTTGTCGAAAGCTGTGGCTATGTTTTCAGAAGAGCAGGGTTTATGGAAGGAAATAATTTTCCTTTGGGTTGATGATATCTTGGTGGGGGGAGTGAGGTTGATTTGGGCATTGATGATGAAGTGGTCGGACCAGGGTATGGAGGTTGTTGCGGGGGGGCAGGGTGTAGATAGATGGGAGTTGATAAATAGGAGATCGAGGGTGTGCCCTGCCTTGTGAGTGGGGGAAGTGATGAGCTGTTTGAAACCTAGGGCTTCGAAGGTGGTTAGGAGTGTTTCGCAAGAGGGGGTGCGGGGAGTGGAGTCCACATGGAGATTAAAATCTCCGAGGATCACTGCGGGAGAGTCTGTTTTGAGGTTGTCTACAATGAATTCGATGAGGGGGGAGGGGTCGTGTTCGATGAGGTTGGGTGGGGCGTAAATGAGGCAGATCTGGAGGGGTGGGTGATTTGAAGAGTCCGATTTCTAGTTTGGGCGGGGGGCAGATGGGTTGGAGTTTGAGGTTGAGGTGCTTTCTTGCGGCTAGGAGTAGCCCACCCCCTCTCTTTTTGGGTCTTGGGATGGAGAAAGTGTCGTATAGTTTTCCGGGGAGCTGATTGAGATAGACATGGTCTGTTTCTTTGAGCCATGATTCAGTGACGGCAAAAAGGTCAGGGTTATCATCCGTGAGGAGGTCATGGATGATGGGGGCTTTTTTTAGGATGGATTGTGCATTGAGGAGGGTTAAGGTGAGGGTGATTAGGCCAAGGAATTCGGTGAGGGGAGAGGTCAAGATGGGTATTAGCGAGCTGCGAGGGTTGGCAATGTGGAGAGGGGGGGCGCGGGGTTTGCGCAAGTGAGGGAGATATAGGATGGGTACAGATTGTATGCACATGTCTGATGTGGGTGAGGCAGGGAGGGTGGGGTAGACCTTTTGAGGGAGGAGTCTCTGGATTCTCTGGGGTGTGGGGAAATTAGGCTGGTCTGTGCTAAGATTAGGCTGGTCTGCGCTAAGAAGGGAGCACGTGGACATCAAGGAGTGGAAGAGCATACAGAGGCAGGCACCAAAGACAGTATAGGTTCTAGCAATACAGTAGCAATATAGGTAACAACAAAAAATATAGAGTCATGTATCGTTCTTGTAAGGTCATGCACTCTTGGTTGGCAAGGGGGCACAGGGGCGGTTTGGGTTAATTGTAGGACGAGATTTGGATTAAGAGGTGTAAAGGCGAGGACTGAGGAACAAAAAAACTGCGTGTATCGTTGTGAGTCCTGTGGTGGCGGTCCGTTGCGAAAGTGCGTTGCTGCAGGGGTGTTAGGTGAGGTTTTACTTACTGTGAGGTTCTTTGACGTCTGGGTGTTGCTGGACGTCTGCGTGTGGTTTGGAGAGTCAGTTGTTGGCTTCTAGTCGGTTTCTTGTAGGATGGCGGATGAGAGGTTTGGGTTCTTTGGCTGTGAGGTCTGCTCTGCGGGTCTGCACTAAGGGGCGCACAAAGGGGCAGGCCCCTTTGTCGCGCACCTTCGGCGCGCGACGCCCGGCGTGCGGCGCCTGGAGAATGGGCCGGGATTTAAATCCCCTCCCGGTCGCGTCTCGGTGACGTCATCGGCTGCGCGCCTGGATGGGGGTCGGCGCTGAGATCGGGCGCCTGGATGGCGGTGAGTATTTTTAATTTGGCCTCGTGGCCGGCGGTGGGCTGTCGGTGGTAGGGCGAGCTTTACAGGCCTTACCACGATAGGTCCCGGCGCCGGCTGCGCGGCCCTGGCTCCCAGCTCCTACGTCGGGGCGTCGGAGGAGGGTCCTCGTGGTCCGCTGGAGGGCCGAGGGAGAAGAGAGCGCGCCCGAAGATCGCGCCGGGATTTAAATCCCCTCCCGGTCGCGTCTCGGTGACGTCATCGGCTACGCGCCTGGATGGGGGTCGGCGCTGAGATCGGGCTCCTGGATGGCGGTGAGTATTTTTAATTTGGCCTCGTGGCCGGCGGTGGGCTGTCGGTGGTAGGGCGAGCTTTACAGGCCTTACCCCGATAGGTCCCGGCGCCGGCTGCGCGGCCCTGGCTCCCAGCTCCTACGCTCGGGCGTCGGAGGAGGGTCCTCGTGGTCCGCTGGAGGGCCGAGGGAGAAGAGAGCGCCCGAAGATCGCGCCGGGATTTAAATCCCCTCCCGGTCGCGTCTCGGTGACGTCATCGGCTGCGCGCCTGGATGGGGGTCGGCGCTGAGATCGGGGCGCCTGGATGGCGGTGAGTAGTATTTTAATTTGGCCTCGTGGCCGGCGGTGGGCTGTCGGTGGTAGGGCGAGCTTTACAGGCCTTACCCCGATAGGTCCCGGCGCCGGCTGCGCGGCCCTGGCTCCCAGCTCCTACGTCGGGCGTCGGAGGAGGGTCCTCGTGGTCCGCTGGAGGGCCGAGGGAGAAGAGAGCGCCCCGAAGATCGCACCGGGATTTAAATCTCCTCCCGGTCGCGTCTCGGTGACGTCATCGGCTGCGCGCCTAATATGGAACCCAACATCGTGTAATCTCGTACATTGTGAGATCGGCATAGAGAAAGTGCTACTCTTGCACATTCCCAAAGATTACATGTGCCAATCACTAAAAAGTAATTTTTTTTTTTACCTTTGCTGTCTGATCTTAGTTTTCTAATCGGTTGGTCACAGGCTTTTTTTTTTCCACCCTTTCCTTTCTTGTTTTTTTGCCAATTCCTTTTACAGGGTCTTTTTTTCTTTTTCTTTTCTCTCCATCTGTCTTCCCTCAAAACACACAATCACGTTCTCATTCTCACACGCTATCTCACACATTCTCACACACACAGGCTCTCACTCACATGCAATCTCACACATTCCACAGCTCTCACTCTCACATGCCTCTCATACCATACATACATACTGTCTCTCTCGTGCACATGCTGTCTCACTCTCACACACACAGGCTCTCACTCCTACTGCTCTCTTGCTCAAGCACAGGCTCTCACTGGCACATGCTGTCCCTCTGCCACGGGTTGCTGAAGGATGGGCTCTTCAGAGGCCTTGATCTTCCCTGCCGTGACATGGGATCTGCAGCAGCCCTTGCTATCGGGTTTCCTCCTCTTCTCGGGCTGCCGCGACGTGGGATCCGCAGCGGCCCTGCTATCGGGTTTCCTCCTCTTCTCGGGCCGTCGCGACGTGGGATCCGCAACGGCCCATTAATGCTGCTCTTCTTCTGTACGCAAGCAGATGCTCCTCCTCCTTCTGCCCACGCGGCTCCAGCCGGGCTGCACAGGCAGGAAGGAGGAGGAGTGAACGTGACCCTTTCTTCGGGCCGTGGTGATGTAAGCTCCACCACTGCCCACCGATCTTCCTGCTATAGTTCCCTGCTTCCGCCGGCCCCTGTGGACCGGGCGACACACCTCCACACTACAGGCGACACACTAATGTGTCCCCGACCACACACTTTGGAAAGCTCTGCCTTAGATGGTTGGAAACACCTTACAACTGGTAAAATGTAAAAATCATTGTCCTCTGTACAGAAAGCCCAGTCCTCTCTCGCCCCCAGGGGTGAGGACTCCAGATGGTGTCCTCTATAATCTCAATTAATCACTTTGCTCACAGTTAGTGGCTCTTCTAGTTTTTTTCTATTTCTTCAGGGAACCCAGATGGGTCAAATCCAAGCTGGCAAAGCAGCTTTACATGTCCTTAGATGGGAAGAAAGATGGCAGCAAAGCCATCTCCCAGATTT